>NC_091351.1:0-237500 GCF_038502225.1 Cherax quadricarinatus | reverse complement strand
TCACACATGCCTGCTACATGTCCAGGCCCTTTGCACATAAAACTTCTTTTACCCCTTCCCTCCATCTTTTCCTAGGATGACTCCTACCCCTCTACAGATTTATACACCCTTCAAGTCAACCTATTGTTCTCCATTCTCTCTAAATGACCAAACCACCTCAATAACCCCTCTTCAGCCCTCTGAACAACACTTTCAGTAGCTCCACACCTCCTAATTTGCATACGATGTATTCTCTGCATAATATTTACACCACGCATTGCCCTTAGACACAATATCTCCACTGCCTCCAGCCTCTTTCTTGCTACAGCATTCACAATCCACACTTCACACCCATGTGAAAGTGTTGGTACCATTATATTCTTGTACATTCCCTTTTTTGTCTCCATGGATAACATTTTTTTTGTCTCCACAGATACCTCAATCCTAGGTTGTAGGTTGGTAGACAGCAACCGTCCAGGGAGGTACTACCATCCTGCCAAGTGAGTGTAAAACGAAAGCCTGTAATTGTTTTATATGATGGTAGGATTGCTGGTGTCCATTTTTCTGTCTCACAAACACGCAAGGTTTCAGGTACGTCTTGCTACTTCTACTTACACTTAGGTCACACTACACATACATGTACAAGCATATATATACACACCCCGCTGGGTTTTCTTCTATTTTCTTACTAGTTCTTGTTTTTGTTTATTTCCTCTTACCTCCATGGGAAAGTGGAACAGAATTCTTCCTCTGTAAGCCATGCGTGTTGTAAGAGGTGACTAAAATGCCAGGAGCAAGGGGCTAGCAACCCCTTCTCCTGTATATATTACTAAATGTAAAAGGAGAAACTTTCGTTTTTCCTTTCGGGCCACCCCACTTCGGTGGGATACGGCCGGTGTGTTAAAAGAAAAGAAAAAGATACCTCAATGCACTACTCACCTTTTTTCCTTCATCAATTCTATGGTTAACCTCGTCCTTCATAAACCCACCTGCTGATAAATCTCCTCCCAAATATCTGAACACATTCACTTCTTCCATACTCTCTCCCTCCAATGTGATATCCAATTCTTTACCTAACTCGTTTGATACCCTCATCACCTTACTCTTATTTATGTTCGCTTTCAACCTTCTTATCTATGTTCACTTTCAATGTTTGCAACTTCTCTTTAGACTCTCCCATAGGCAGAGTATCATCACCAAAAAGTAGCTGTATCAAGCCCCATTTTGTATTTGATTCCCCATAATTTAATCCCACCCCTCTCTCCAACTTCTTTTACAACTCCATCTAGAAATATGTTAAACAACCATGGTGACATTACACATCCCTGTCTAAGGCCTACTTTTACTGGAAAATAATTGCTATTATTTAGTACAATATTTATTTTAATTTATCCTTCAATCTCTCTCTAAAATTATGAGACAAACCATAACACTGGCTAACAAAGAGTTCAATTACCATTTAAAATCAAATATTTCTAATTAATTTTAGGATATTGTATTAAAATGTGAACTTAATTTTGCTTCAACATGTACAGTTTGTGAAATTAAATCCCAGTGAATAATTTCACCAAGACACAGCCATTATGGAGAAAAGATATGAGGGGAAACCTGATTCTAATCACAAGTAAACAAACCTGAAAACTGTAATGCAAATATGTTTATATGATTATGGAAATATCTGTTATTATTGGTGTGTGTGTGTGTATGTATGTGTGTTTTTCATTTTCCTATGTGTGGGTTATGTGTATTGTTCCAGTCATGGTATTGAGGCTTTTTATTCTGTAAAAAAAGTATTGTTCCTATGATGGCTTGTTCTGCACCCTGTATTTTTTCCTCAGATTTCATATAAGAAATACTTCTGAATCAGGGAAGGTTCCAGAATTTCTATACAAGGATTGCTTTAGGGGTGACTATCTGGTTGGGAGGGAAAGCTAAAAGACTTGCTTTGAAGCAACTGCAAAAAGTGGCATCACCACTATTGACACACTGTTATTATTACTGTTATCATGTTCTTGCCACCAGGCTTGCTCACCGTCTTAACTATTACAAAGGTGGCACACAAGAGGGTTGGTACATTATAGGAAGTTGTATTTACGAGATAGTGTGTTGTACACATACACACACACCCTTCTGCTGGAGACAAATAGTACAAATTTATACAGGAATACCTTGCATAGTACATTTTTGAACAGTATAGGTTTTGATATAATACATTTTATAAACTTAATAATATAATTTTATTTACCACATATTATGGCAAACAAGACTATTTCCCTCTGTTCAACTTACATCATTGCTTACAGTTTCAAATTCATAAGTTTATTTAGGTATAAGTATGCATAAATACAATTGCACAAATTATCATACATTGTAAAGAGTTCTCCATGGGGGAAGTGGAACAGAATTCTTTCTCTGTAAGCCATGCGCCATGCGTGTCGTAAGAGGTGACTAAAATGCTGTGAGCAAGGGGCTAGTAACCCCTTCTCCTGAATAAATTACAAAATTAAAAAAAAAAAAAAAAACTTTTTGTGTTTAAATTACCTAGGATAATCCCCCCAAAAAGTAAAAATTACTTATTTTCATTTGGTCCTTGATTTACATTGTTTGTCTTTGTGTACTGAACAGTTCTTTGTTTTCTTGTGTTTTGCAGTATTTTTACGTCTTTCATGTCACTCAATTTAGCTGCAATTGAACATCCGCAGGATACTATCACTCATATGAGTCGTGTACAATAAGTAAACTGGACCTGACTGGCTGTGTTCTCTTTCTAACTCACTGTCTTGATCCATGTAAAGTAGATGTGTCTATGTCTAGGATTGCATATTGATTTGTGATAGTTTTTCTTGATTTTTAAAAATGTTTTTAGACAAAACTGTACGACAGAAAAACAAAAATTGATGATTACTCTCCCGTAACACTGAGTGAACATAAAACATTTCATCATTACACAACTGAACACAACCAAAACAAACACATTAAAATAATACCTTAAACAGTACAGAATTACATACTACAGTATTTTTTTGACATGCCTTAACTGTACTATGCTAGGTATTCCTGTACTTGATACAGCTAATCATCAACCACAATAATGTGCATACTCAATTTTTACAATTAGTTATGTGGCAGATAATATATACTTGATACAGCTAATCATCATCCACAATAATGTGCATACTCAAGGTTTACAATTAGTTATGTGACATAGTAGATATTATTATACAGTACCATATTATTTTCCAACAAATTCAGCAACTCTATACAATCTGATTCAATATTTAATTTGTTTTAAATGTAAGACAGACCTGTTGCTTCATATTCAATAACTTGTTCATCTAGGGAAGGGTCCTCACGCCTGATTGCTGCCACACCTGCTACTCCATCAGGCTCATCCAGTGATACATAAATACACTGCAAGATATTAGTGTTATGGTCAATAATATATAAAACCTTGCATTATCTGAATAAACTAGTACATATCCTAGCAACTGAACTATGTTGTGTACTAGATCTAATAGCCTCAGTTAGTCATAAAGTGCAAATTATATCTAACATACCTGTGATCTATTCTAATAGTTATACCCTGGCAGTCGAGCCTCAGGCCAAGACTGCCACTGTAGAATCATCTAACACTGTTTTTTTTTTTTAATACACCGGCTGTCTCCCAACGAGGCAAGATGACTCAAAAAAGAAAAAACAAAGGTTTCTCTTTTTACATTTAGTAATTTATACAGGAGAAAGGATTACTAGACCCTTGTTCCCAGCATTTTAGTCGCCTCTTACAACACACATGGTTAATGGAGGAAGGATTCTTCTACTATGGGGTTTATTTTGAATTAATTCATCACAGCCTATACAGCCTCTCCTCACTTAGTGACGTACTCGTTTACCGATGACTTGGACTCTGACCAGTGTGCATACCTAAATACGGATATTGGAGCTAATTTCCTCTATTCTGTTTATTACAATATACAGTACACTATTAAGAGTAAGACGGAGAATAGGATAGCAGATGAACAAGGAGGCTTTAGGAAAGGTAGGGGGTGTGTGGACCAGGTGTTTACAGTGAAACATATAAGTGAACAGTATTTAGATAAGGCTAAAGAGGTCTTTGTGGCATTTATGGATTTGGAAAAGGCGTATGACAGGGTGGATAGGGGGGCAATGTGGCAAATGTTGCAGGTGTATGGTGTAGGAGGTAGGTTACTGAAAGCAGTGAAGAGTTTTTACGAGGATAGTGAGGCTCAAATTAGAGTATGTAGGAAAGAGGGAAATTATTTCCCAGTAAAGGTAGGCCTTAGACAAGGATGTGTGATGTCACCGTGGTTGTTTAATATATTTATAGATGGGGTTGTAAGAGAAGTAAATGCGAGGGTCTTGACAAGAGGCGTGGAGTTAAAAGATAAAGAATCACACATAAAGTGGGAGTTGTCACAGTTGCTCTTTGCTGATGACACTGTGCTCTTGGAAGATTCTGAAGAGAAGTTGCAGAGATTGGTGGATGAATTTGGTAGGGTGTGCAAAAGAAGAAAATTAAAAGTGAATACAGGAAAGAGTAAGGTTATGAGGATAACAAAAATATTAGGCGATGAAAGATTGGATATCAGATTGGAGGGAGAGAGTATGGAGGAGGTGAATGTATTCAGATATTTGGGAGTGGACGTGTCAGCAGATGGGTCTATGAAGGATGAGGTGAATCATAGAATTGATGAGGGGAAAAGGGTGAGTGGTGCACTTAGGAGTCTGTGGAGACGAAGAACTTTGTCCTTGGAGGCAAAGAGGGGAATGTATGAGAGTATAGTTTTACCAATGCTCTTATATGGGTGTGAAGCATGGGTGATGAATGTTGCAGCGAGGAGAAGGCTGGAGGCAGTGGAGATGTCATGTCTGAGGGCAATGTGTGGTGTGAATATAATGCAGAGAATTCGTAGTTTGGAAGTTAGGAGGAGGTGCGGGATTACCAAAACTGTTGTCCAGAGGGCTGAGGAAGGGTTGTTGAGGTGGTTCGGACATGTAGAGAGAATGGAGCGAAACAGAATGACTTCAAGAGTGTATCAGTCTGTAGTGGAAGGAAGGCGGGGTAGGGGTCGGCCTAGGAAAGGTTGGAGGGAGGGGGTAAAGGAGGTTTTGTGTGCGAGGGGCTTGGACTTCCAGCAGGCGTGCGTGAGCGTGTTTGATAGGAGTGAATGGAGACGAATGGTTTTTAATACTTGACGTGCTGTTGGAGTGTCAGTAAAGTAACATTTATGAAGGGGTTCAGGGAAACCGGCAGGCGGGACTTGAGTCCTGGAGATGGGAAGTACAGTGCCTGCACTCTGAAGGAGGGGTGTTAATGTTGCAGTTTAAAAACTGTAGTGTAAAGCACCCTTCTGGCAAGACAGTGATGGAGTGAATGATGGTGAAAGTTTTTCTTTTTCGGGCCACCCTGCCTTGGTGGGAATCGGCCAGTGTGATAATAATAATAAAATAAATAACAGTACACTACTGTATAAGCATTTAAAAATATACCAAAAATGTTATAAATGGTGCAAGGGTGACATTAAAGCAATATCAAAGATGGTTGACATAAACCCACTACCATTATATTATGCTCCTCGTTTAGCGATGAATTCGTTTATAGATGCGGTATTAGGAACGGAACTCCATCATTAAGTGAGGAGAGGATGTATTTAATGATGAGCAACACTGATGTATTTCATGATGAGTGACACTGATAGGAGCATAATTCCCTACAAAACTCTGTTTGTAGATATGAAGAGGAAAAAGTCTCAGTTGCCCATCACACTGTTCTTCACAAGGAAGCCTGCCACTACCCCTACCTCCTTACCTGAACCTCAACCTGTGGCAAAATCTGACTCTGTTGCTACAGGTCCACATCCCTTTATCTGAAATTCTGAAATTCGAAAAGTTCCGAAAACCGAAGTTTTTCCATGGAGTGTGGAGCATCAGTCATCTCTACAAAACTCCAACGTTGCCACGTGGTGGCATGACCCAGCACTGACAGCCAGTGGTAGGCATCAGTTGTGTCTCAGGGCTTGCAGTGTTCACACGTGCATCTGCTGTTCGCTGATATTTTGTTTTTGCTTTTTATTTTGTGACTGTTTAATTTCACTGTGAAAATGTCAAAAAGAGCTGCAGATACCCCTATGGGTAACAGTGAGAAAAAGAAAAGGAAGCATCTGACATTATCAATAATGCAGAAAGTAGAGTTACTGCAGAAGCTTGATTGTGGTGTGCCAGTGTGGCATCTTACTGAAGAATATGGTGTTGGAACTACCACTGTTTATGATAACATTTGGAGAAGTCTTTAAAAATGCCATCCGTCAATTGTCTTGAGAATCATCTTGAGAATCATGTTCCTGGTCTATAATTATCCCATTATTTCATTTATCATTTGCAGTCTTTATCTATCCCATTTAGTGAAGGTATTCATACATTTTTGCTCCACTGTTAATGTTTGATTATAGGGTGCTGCCCTAGACCCCCACCTTCATTCTGAAATTTGAAACACTACTGGCCCCAAGGGTTTTCGATAAAGGGATGTGGACCTGTAACTCTGACTCTAGCGATGTTGGCAGTGATCCTGGCAGTGAAGAGTTAGAATCCACACACTAGACTCATCATGCTATGCTATGCATGGCTAACTATCATCACCATCATCATCATTGTCATCATCATCACAAGTCGTCAGAGTTCGTCTGCCTAACCTTACGAAAGGTGTTTTGTTTGTTCATTGTTATTAAACCATAGCATGTATATACAATATTTTACGATGTTTTCATGTGTTTTATGATTGTTCATGGTTCAATAGGTTAACCCTTTCAGGATCCAGAGGCCAAATTTCAAAGTGTACACCAGGGTCCAAGAATTTTCAAAAAATAATTTTGTTATTTTTTCTTATGAAATGGTATAGAATCTTTTTCTGAAGGTAATAAAACAAAAAGTAAAAAAATTTGGTGGAAAACTGATGAAATTATGCTCTCGCGAATTTTGATGTGTCAGCAATATTTAAGCATCAGTGATTTTGCTGACTTTGACTCCCATTTTAGGCCAATTACATTATTCCAGTTGACCAAATTCTTAGCTATTTCTCTAGTATTACTTCTATTCTATCGACTGAGCACAAGAAATCACCAAGTCAACAATGCAGGCATTCCTGGTACTAAACTAACATTTCCTCTGTTCATTAGTTACATTTTCAGGCTTTACAAATGAATTCCATTTTGATTTTTTATTCACATAAATGAATTTTTATTCAAACCAAAAAACAGAAGATTTACTGTTATGCAATATTGTAATAATTGTATAAATAATATCACCACATTTGTCAACGTATATTAGACCCACCAGCTGGTGTGTATTAGACGTGTGAGGTCATTTGTTTACTCTTGAACATCAGCAAAAATTTAAAAATTCTGCTACTTTGAGCCCAGTTTCAAGCCATTTCCATTACTAAAACCAATAAAAATCATCACTATTTCTGTAACATATCTTCCATTCTATCAAATGAGACCAAGAAATCGAAAATACAACTATAAAAAACACACGAAAAAATGCAGTCGCTGTTTTAATCGAAAATTACGGTTTCAGTTTTTTCTCTCATTATACATTGTATGCTGCAGGATTTATTTTATGTGGTGCACACATACCATATAGATGTATTCTCTCATATCTAGGCCCAAATTTACCGCTCACAGCTTATCAGAGTGAGCTGAGCTCATGGCGTAGATCTACAGTTTGGATCCTCAACATATAGCCGTAGATCTACGGCATGGACCCTGAATGGGTTAAGGAAGCAGTACTGTTAGGCTAAGTAAATGCTATTATATTTCCCTACAATATATTTGTGCATCAAAACATTCGCAAATGCTACAGTACAGTATTATTATATTTCCCTACATCATATTTGCGTACCAAACATTCACAAATTTTCAAGATCTGTGAGGTTCTTGACCCCCTAACCCTTGCGAAGAAGAGACGTACTTCAAGAATTTATTAAAGCTGGTCAAACAATACAAACTATTACACTGTCTCTCACTTAGATCTGCATCATTGAGACCAATGTTGTTCACCTAGATCTACATCAATAAGGCCAGTGTTGCTCACGTAAATCTACAGCTTAATTATAGTGCCCTCAAATGTGCTGTATCAGTAAATTCTGGCACAGATATGAGAGAATGGGTTGTCTGTGTGGTGGGTGTGCACAGAATAATGTGAAAACAAGTCCTGCCCTATGCAGTGCATGATGGGACCAGCAAACCTCTGCCTCTGTACTTGGGTTAAAATACCAAGTACAGAGTTTCTTGGTCAACTGTTAGATCAGAAAACACTAGTGAAAGGGAAGTGATTTTTGTAGGTTTCAGACATGAAGTGGTCTGAAGTAGGCATTGAAGAAGAGGAAACATTAAATTTTTTGGCGATCTTTCTAAGGTAAATCACCCACCTCCTAGCTTGATTTATGAGGTAAACCATGGCCATACTTTAGATATTCCTTTGAAGAGTTTCGAGAGTTTCACTGCTCTCGGAGCCCGGCCATGGGCCAGGCTCCTCTGGTGCTTGCCTGGTCAACCAAGCTGTTGCTGCTGGAGGCCTGCTGCCCCACATATTTATCACAGCCTGGTTGATCTGGCACCTGGTGAAGATACTTGTCCAGTTTCCTCTTGAAGGCTTCTACACTTGTTCCAGCCATGGTTCCTGATATCTTCTGGTAAGATGTTGAATAGTCTGGGACCCCAGATGTTGATACAGTTTTCCCTTATTGTCCCTACCACACCCCTGCTCCTCACTGGGCTTATTTTACACTTCCTCCCGTATCTCTCACTCCAGTATGCTGTTATGGCACATTATGGTTACATTTTCTTAGTTGAGAAATAGGGTAAAACTTTGATTTTTTTTTGTGATGATATACTGAAAATAGAGGCCAAGTGTTCCATAAAAAACACCAGGGAGTAATTAGGGAATAGAAAAAAGGTTGCTTTAGTGGCTGGAATACATAGTATGTATTTTGAATTTTTGTTTTTAAAATTAGAATTTGTTGAATTTGGTCTAAAATAGGCTTCAAAATGGGCAAAATTGCTGATGTATAAGTTGCACCCAAACCACTAACTTCACACTCAGGTAATTTTGTAAGTTTTCCATCAAGTTTTGCACTACTGGTGAAAGGCTTAAAACTCAGAATGCTAACCAAGTTAATAATGAGTTTCAGCCAAAAGAAGCCTAATAAAGCGATAAGCAGACCAAAAACATAATCTTAGTGACACGAGAATTATCACTTTCCAGGTAGCTTTCTTCATGAGGAAAACTGACATTAAGCCCTTATAAGACTACTTAGGGATGTGTAGATCAGGCATTTATATTGAAGCATATATGTGAACAGTATTTAGATAAAGTTAGGGAAGTTTTTATTGCATTTATGGATTAAGAAAAGGCATATGATAGAGTGGATAGGAGAGCAATGTGGAAGATGTTGCAAGTATATGGAATAAGTGGTAAGTTACTAAATGCTGTAAAGAATTTTTATGAGGATAGTGAGGCTCAGGTTAAGGTGTGTAGAAGAGAAAGAGACTACTTCCCTGTAAAAGTAGGTCTTAGACAGGGATGTGTAATGTCGCCATGGTTGTTAAATATATATATAGAAGGGGTTGTAAAAGAAGTAAATGCTAGAGTGTAAAGGAGAGGGGTGGGTTTAAATTATGAGATTTCAAATACAAAATGGGAAGTGACACAGTTGCTTTTTGCTGATTATACTGTGCTTATGGGTGATTCTAAAGAAAAACTGCAGAGGTTAGTAGACGTATTTGGGAGTGTGTATAAAGGTAGAAAGTTGAAAGTGAACATAGAAAAGATTAAGGTGATGAGGGTATCAAACGATTTAGATAAAGAAAAATTGGATGTCAAATTGGGGAGGAGGAGTATGGAAGAAGTGAATGTTTTCAGATGTTTGGGAGTTGACGTATCAGCGGATGGATTTATGAAGGATGAGGTCAATCATAGAATTGATGAGGGAAAAAAGGTGAGTGGTGCGTTGAGGTATATGTGGAGACGAAGAACGTTATCTATGGAGGCAAAGAAGGGAATGTATGAAAGTATAGTAGTACCAACACTCTTATATGGGTGTGAAGTTTGGGTTTTAAATGCTGCAGCGAAGAGGAGGTTGGAGGCAGTAGAGATGTCCAGTCTACGGGGAATGTGTGGTGTAAATATTATGCAAAAAATTCAAAGTGTGGAAATTAGGAGAGAGTGTGGAGTTAATGAAAGTATTAGTCAGAGGGCTGAAGAGGGGTTGTGGAGGTGGTTTGACCATTTAGAGAGAATGGATCAAAGTAGAATAACATGGAGAGTGTATAAGTCTGTAGGGGAAGGAAGGCGGGGTAGGGGTCGTCCTCGAAAGGGTTGGAGGGAGGGGGTAAAGGAGGTTTTGTGGGCGAGGGGCTTGGACTTCCAGCAAGCATGCGTGAGCATGTTAGATAGGAGTGAATGGAGACGAATGGTTTTTGGGACCTGACGATCTGTTGGAGTGTGAGCAGGGTAATATTTAGTGAAGGGATTCAGGGAAACTGGTTATTTTCATATAGTCGGACTTGAGTCCTGGAAATGGGAAGTACAATGCCTGCACTTTAAAGGAGGGGTTTGGGATATTGGCGGTTTGGAGGGATATGTTGTGTATCTTTATACGTATATGCTTCTAAACTGTTGTATTCTGAGCACCTCTGCAAAAACAGTGATAATGTGTGAGTGTGGTGAAAGTGTTGAATGATGATGAAAGTATTTTCTTTTTGAGGATTTTCTTTCTTTTTTGGGTCACCCTGCCTCGGTGGGAGACGGCCGACTTGTTGAAAAAAATTTAATTTAAAGGTTCATGCATGAAAAGATGTATTCTTAAGCAACCCACAGAATTCAGATGAAATTAGACAGCCTTTCAGTGCAATAGACCATTACTCAGGACGAACCAAAGCAATATCTAGTCTCATCTTTAATTTATAGATTACGTATGATTTGCTTAATCCACAGTAATGTGACTTTTATTCATGAAAAGGTCAAATAAGTTTTCTTTTAAGAGCAGGACAAATATACTATAATGCTGATTACATACCAAAAGAGAGAATGCTGAAAACAGCTGGATCAGTATTATTATCAGCACTAAGGTTAACGAAAAGACATTAAGAAAATATACATGGGGTTGTAAGAGAAGTAAATGCGAGGGTCTTGACAAGAGGCGTGGAGTTAAAAGATAAAGAACCACACATAAAGTGGGAGTTGTCACAGTTGCTCTTTGCTAATGACACTGTGCTCTTGGGAGATTCTGAAGAGAAATTGCAGAGGTTAGTGGATGAATTTGGTAGGGTATGTAAAAGAAGAAAATTAAAAGTGAATACAGGAAAGAGTAAGGTTATTAGGATAACAAAAAGATTAGGTGATGAAAGATTGGATAGCAGATTGGAGGGAGAGAGTATGGAGGAGGTGAATGTATTCAGATATTTGGGAGTGGACGTGTCAGCGGATGGGTCTATGAAAGATGAGGTGAATCATAGAATTGATGAGGGGAAAAGGATTGAACTTTGTATAGAAAGGGGTTTAGTTATAGGTAATACATATTTTAAGAAAAAGAGGATAAATAAGTATACAAGATATGATGTAGGGCGAAATGACTGTAGTTTGTTGGATTATGTATTGGTAGATAAAAGACTGTTGAGTAGACTTCAGGATGTACATGTTTATAGAGGGGCCACAGATATATCTGATCACTTTCTAGTTGTAGCTACACTGAGAGTAAAAGGTAGATGGGATACAAGGAGAATAGAAGCATCAGGGAAGAGAGAGGTGAAGGTTTATAAACTAAAAGAGGAGGCAGTTAGGGTAAGATATAAACAGCTATTGGAGGATAGATGGGCTAATGAGAGCATAGGCAATGGGGTCGAAGAGGTATGGGGTAGGTTTAAAAATGTAGTGTTAGAGTGTTCAGCAGAAGTTTGTGGTTACAGGAAAGTGGGTGCGGGAGGGAAGAGGAGCGATTGGTGGAATGATGATGTGAAGAGAGTAGTAAGGGAGAAAAAGTTAGCATATGAGAAGTTTTTACAAAGTAGAAGTGATGCAAGGAGGGAAGAGTATATGGAGAAAAAGAGAGAGGTTAAGAGAGTGGTGAAGCAATGTAAAAAGAGAGCAAATGAGAGAGTGGGTGAGATGTTATCAACAAATTTTGTTGAAAATAAGAAAAAGTTTTGGAGTGAGATTAACAAGTTAAGAAAGCCTAGAGAACAAATGGATTTGTCAGTTAAAAATAGGAGAGGAGAGTTATTAAATGGAGAGTTAGAGGTATTGGGAAGATGGAGGGAATATTTTGAGGAATTGTTAAATGTTGATGAAGATAGGGAAGCTGTGATTTCGTGTATAGGGCAAGGAGGAACAACATCTTGTAGGAGTGAGGAAGAGCCAGTTGTGAGTGTGGGGGAAGTTCGTGAGGCAGTAGGTAAAATGAAAGGGGGTAAGGCAGCAGGGATTGATGGGATCAAGATAGAAATGTTGAAAGCAGGTGGGGATATAGTTTTGGAGTGGTTGGTGCAATTATTTAATAAATGTATGGAAGAGGGTAAGGTACCTAGGGATTGGCAGAGAGCATGCATAGTTCCTTTGTATAAAGGCAAAGGGGATAAAAGAGAGTGCAAAAATTATAGGGGGATAAGTCTGTTGAGTATACCTGGCAAAGTGTATGGTAGAGTTATTATTGAAAGAATTAAGAGTAAGACGGAGAATAGGATAGCAGATGAACAAGGAGGCTTTAGGAAAGGTAGGGGGTGTGTGGACCAGGTGTTTACAGTGAAACATATAAGTGAACAGTATTTAGATAAGGCTAAAGAGGTCTTTGTGGCATTTATGGATTTGGAAAAGGCGTATGACAGGGTGGATAGGGGGGCAATGTGGCAGATGTTGCAGGTGTATGGTGTAGGAGGTAGGTTACTGAAAGCAGTGAAGAGTTTTTACGAGGATAGTGAGGCTCAAGTTAGAGTATGTAGGAAAGAGGCAAATTATTTCCCAGTAAAAGTAGGCCTTAGACAATGATGTGTGATGTCACCGTGGTTGTTTAATATATTTATAGATGGGGTTGTAAGAGAAGTAAATGTGAGGGTCTTGGCAAGAGGCATGGAGTTAAAAGATAAAGAATCACACATAAAGTGGGAGTTGTCACAGTTGCTCTTTGCTGATGACACTGTGCTCTTGGGAGATTCTGAAGAGAAGTTGCAGAGATTGGTGGATGAATTTGGTAGGGTGTGCAAAAGAAGAAAATTGAAAGTGAATACAGGAAAGAGTAAGGTTATGAGGATAACAAAAAGATTAGGTGATGAAAGATTGGATATCAGATTGGAGGGAGAGAGTATGGAGGAGGTGAATGTATTCAGATATTTGGGAGTGGACGTGTCGGCGGATGGGTCTATGAAAGATGAGGTGAATCATAGAATTGATGAGGGGAAAAGGGTGAGTGGTGCACTTAGGAGTCTGTGGAGACAAAGAACTTTGTCCTTGGAGGCAAAGAGGGGAATGTATGAGAGTATAGTTTTACCAACGCTCTTATATGGGTGTGAAGCATGGGTGATGAATGTTGCAGCGAGGAGAAGGCTGGAGGCAGTGGAGATGTCATGTCTGAGAGCATGTGTGATGTGAATATAATGCAGAGAATTCGTAGTTTGGAAGTTAGGAGGAGGTGCGGGATTACCAAAACTGTTGTCCAGAGGGCTGAGGAAGGGTTGCTGAGGTGGTTCGGACATGTGGAGAGAATGGAGCGAAACAGAATAACTTCAAGAGTGTATCAGTCTGTAGTGGAAGGAAGGCGGGGTAGGGGTCAGCCTAGGAAAGGTTGGAGGGAGGGAGGTAAAGGAGGTTTTGTGTGCGAGGGGCTTGGACTTCCAGCAGGCATGTGTGAGCGTGTTTGATAGGAGTGAATGGAGACAAATGGTTTTTAATACTTGACGTGCTGTTGGAGTGTGAGCAAAGTAACATTTATGAAGGGGTTCAGGGAAACCGGCAGGCCGGGCTTGAGTCCTGGAGATGGGAAGTACAGTGCCTGCACTCTGAAGGAGGGGTATTAATGTTGCAGTTTAAAAACTGTAGTGTAAAGCACCCTTCTGGCAAGACAGTGATGGAGTGAATGATGGTGAAAGTTTTTCTTTTTCGGGCCACCCTGCCTTTTTGGGAATCGGCCAGTGTGATAATAATAATAATAAAAAAAGGGTGAGTGGTGTACCTAGGAGTCTGTGAGACAAAGAGGGGAATGTATGAGAGTATAGTTTTACCAATGCTCTTATATGGGTGTGAAGCATGGGTGATGAATGTTGCAGCTAGGAGAAGGCTGGAGGCAGTGGAGATGTCATGTCTGAGGGCAATGTGTGGTGTGAATATAATGCAGAGAATTCGTAGTTTGGAAGTTAGGAGGAGGCGTGGGATTGCTAAAACTGTTGTTCAGAGGGCTGAGGAAGGGTTGTTGAGGTGGTTCGAACATGTAGAGAGAATGGAGCGAAACAGAATGACTTAAAGAGTGTATCAGTCTGTAGTGGAAGGAAGGCGGGGTAGAGGTCGGCCTAGGAAATGTTGGAGGGAGGGGGTAAAGGAGGTTTTGTGTGCGAGGGGCTTGGACTTCCAGCGGGTATGCGTGAGCGTGTTTGATAGGAGTGAATGGAGACAAATGGTTTTTAATACTTGACGTGCTGTTGGAGTGTGAGCAAATTAACATTTATGAAGGGATTCAGGGAAACCGGCAGGCAGGACTCGAGTCCTGGAGATGGGAAGTACAGTGTCTGCACTCTGAAGGAGGGGTGTTAATGTTGCAGTTTAAAAACTGTAGTGTAAACCACCCTTCTGGCAAGACAGTGATGGAGTGAATGATGGTGAAAGTTTTTCTTTTTCGGGCCACCCTGCCTTGGTGGGAATCGGCCAGTGTGCTAACAAAAAAATAAATAAATAGTACCTCGGGTTACGAACAGCTCAAAACTCGAACAGTTATGTAAGTGTATTTATGTAAGCGCTTTTGTAAGTGTATTTCTGGGGGTCTGAAATGCATTAATCTAATTTACATTATTCCTTATGGGAACAAATTTGTTCGGTATCGGCACTTGAACAGCCTTCTGGAACGAAATAAATTCATACCCCGAGGTACCACTGTATATGCAACACTGTGAAAGAAAGAAAAAACTATCAAAGCATTGCTTTTATCTGATCAAATAGATTATTCAACAACATGTTTAACCATATAATTGCCCCTCTATCAGGAATATGTAATGCTTTATTCAAAAATTTTATAAATTCAAGGAAAATTTAGTTAAATATATCTGCAAATACAGTGTCTATTACCTGAAGGAAACGAAGATGCTCCTTAAGTTGGTCAGGATTGTCCTTTAAATAAGCCTCGATGTGCAGAAGAGCACGAGAATATGCTTGGCACTTAAATGATGTTTGTGCTAAAAGGTTAGCAGGAATTTTCTCAAGGAAACTGGTCACCTAGGAGTAAAGAAGGACACAAGTAAGTTGTTGAATTTACAAAGTGATTTGGCCTACAAAGTAATTCAGTGATTTTGAGACTAAAAAGTTAAAGACAGTGCATCCACACAATTCTTTTTACATGCTCCTTTCTTCATAAGCAACTGTTTCCAGCATTTCAGTCTTACTATTCCAGCCAAAAATACCTGTTGGAGCTCTGCTGATGGTGTAAAAGCTCCTCGACCCTTTTTTCCAATGTTTTCAGTCTGCCTTTGCTTCTGAACCCATTTGCTCAAGTAGTCTAGGGCTGAGAATACAGTCTGAACAGCTAAATGCCTGCATAAAAAAGAAACAATTAGCTTACAGAAGACATGCTAAAATCAACTCAACAAAATGAAAAAAAAAAAAAATGAAAAAAAAAAAAAAAATGAAATACTCCATTAACTGTTTTAATGCGTGTGTGTTGCTGCCATGAGTACATTTCATCTTGAAACTTGCCAAAATATTTTTTGTATAAACATGATGATGCATGACTCACGAAATCGTAATGACATGATTGCAAACAAACCATACCACGGGTTCAAATCCCGCCCGTGGTATGGTTTATGATGATGCATATATGCAAGAAAGAATTATAGCTTCTTTGAACAAGCACTATAGTGTTTTGTCTCTAAATAATTTTTTTTATATCTTACTACTGAAGCACAATAACAATTACTCTACTATAGCATTCCTTAAAAAAAAAAAAGTGAGAGAGGGAATTACTTGAACTCTGAGGATGGAGCAAGTGAGTCTTCTTTCTTCTGTTTTTCCTGCATTTGACTCATAACAGCAAGAATCTCAGTTATTATTTGGTCATGGTGGTGAGCCGATTCCCTAAGCACACAGACAAGAATAGATGGCAGAAGGTACATGGCCGTTGTTGTGTATCTACGGAGAATTGGCTTGCATACACTGAACACCTGTAAAAGAAAAAGTATACACCTACCATCCGACTTACGACCGAGTTCGGTTCCAAGAAACCGGTCGTAAGTTGAAATGGTCATAAGTCGAACTTTACTACTGAATATCAACAAAACATTTTTGTAATGACTTTATTTTATTGTTTTATTTTGGTATTTCATGTTTTACTTTACTTTTTATGCTGTTAGTACTGTATTTTATACTGTAAGGTTTAGGATAAACACTGTGTACAACACAAATTGTTGTTTATTTCCCGGAAATTTGGCATAAAAAACACGGTCGTAAGTCGAGTGGTCATAAGTCGAGCAGGTCGTAAGTCGTATGGTAGGTGTATTCCAACATACAAATATTTTATTAATAGTTTAACTTGGCACTTTACTTCTGCGATGAATCGTATGTCACTTCACAGACAGTAATGCCAAGGGAAGCACATTACACAAGAACATATAAAACACTGATAAGAAACAAAAAGTCAAGGCAAATTTAAATACTAGATATAACAACATCAGTGAAGTTGAAGAAAAGTTTCAAAATATACATGCTGTACATGAAAGATCTAAATATACATGATAGTTCACCAGGAAATGACTGATTGAGAGCAGTATCCCACACTGCTGGAACTAGGGCAGCACACATTCATGTCTAACATCTGTCAAATATGTCTAACATATGGCATATATCAAATTTTTCTAACATATATATCTTCTTCTTTCTTTCAACACACCGGCCGTATCTCACCGAGGCGGGGTGGCCCAAAAGGAAAAACGAAAGTTACTCCTTTTACATTTAGTAATATATACAGGAGAAGAGGTTACTAGCCCCTTGCTCCCGGCATTTTAGTTGCCTCTTACAACACGCATGGCTTACGGAGGAAGAATTCTGTTCCACTTCCCCATGGAGGTAAGAGGAAATAAACAAGAACAAGAACTAGTAAGAAAAATGGAAGAAAACCCAGAGGGGTGTGTATATACATACATGCTTGTACATGTATGTGTAGTGTGACCTAAGTGTAAGTAGAAGTAGCAAGATGTACCTGAAACTTTGCATGTTTATGAGACAGAAAAATGGACACCAGCAATCCTACCATCATGTAAAACAATTACAGGTTTCCGTTTTACACTCACTTGGCAGGACGGTAGTACCTCCCTGGGCGGTTGCTGTCAATCAACCTACTACCTAGGAACATATATATATATATATATGGGGGAATCAAATGGGGAATCAAATTCAAAATGGGAATTGACACAGTTACTTTTTGCTGATGATACTGTGCTTATGGGAGATTCTAAAGAAAAATTGCAAAGGTTAGTGGATGAGTTTGGGAATGTGTGTAAAGGTAGAAAGTTGAAAGTGAACATAGAAAAGAGTAAGGTGATGAGGGTGTCAAATGATTTGGATAAAGAAAAATTGGATATCAAATTGGGGAGGAGGAGTATGGAAGAAGTGAATGTTTTCAGATACTTGGGAGTTGACGTGTCGGCGGATGGATTTATGAAGGATGAGGTTAATCATAGAATTGATGAGGGAAAAAAGGTGAGTGGTGCGTTGAGGTATATGTGGAGTCAAAAAACGTTATCTATGGAGGCAAAGAAGGGTATGTATGAAAGTATAGTAGTACCAACACTCTTATATGGGTGTGAAGCTTGGGTGGTAAATGCAGCAGCGAGGAGACGGTTGGAGGCAGTGGAGATGTCCTGTTTAAGGGCAATGTGTGGTGTAAATATTATGCAGAAAATTCGGAGTGTGGAAATTAGGAGAAGGTGTGGAGTTAATAAAAGTATTAGTCAGAGGGCAGAGGAGGGGTTGTTGAGGTGGTTTGGTCATTTAGAGAGAATGGATCAAAGTAGAATGACATGGAAAGCATATAAATCTATAGGGGAAGGAAGGCGGGGTAGGGGTCGTCCTCGAAAGGGTTGGAGAGAGGGGGTAAAGGAGGTTTTGTGGGTAAGGGGCTTGGACTTCCAGCAAGCGTGCGTGAGCGTGTTAGATAGGAGTGAATGGAGACGAATGGTACTTGGGACCTGACGATCTGTTGGAGTGTGAGCAGGGTAATATTTAGTGAAGGGATTCAGGGAAACCGGTTATTTTCATATAGTCGGACTTGAGTCCTGGAAATGGGAAGTACAATGCCTGCACTTTAAAGGAGGGGTTTGGGATATTGGCAGTTTGGAGGGATATGTTGTGTATCTTTATATGTGTATGCTTCTAGACTGTTGTATTCTGAGCACCTCTGCAAAAACAGTGATAATGTGCGAGTGTGGTGAAAGTGTTGAATGATGATGAAAGTATTTTCTTTTTGGGGATTTTCTTTCTTTTTTGGGTCACCCTGCCTCGGTGGGAGACGGCCGACTTGTTGAAAAAAAAAAAAAAAAAAATATATATATATATATATATATATATGTTAAAGACTGACTTCTAAGATTTGCCAGAACCTCTTTTGTGAGTGGGAAAAATACTAGAAGGAGTAGGGGTAGGACCAACTCTAGAAACAAATCATTAAACTGTGCTACTGTATTCTATATGTTTTTTTTAGTTTGTAATAACAAAGTATTCTCTGTCTCCACAAAGAATGTTATGCATGGAGGCAAAGAAGGGAATGTATGAGAGTATAGTGGTACCAATTTTCTTATATGGGTATGAAGCATGGGTTATGAATGTTGCAACGTGGAGAAGGCAGGACACAGTGGAGATGTTGTGTCTGAGGGCAATGTGTGATGTAAATACGTATTATGCAAAGAATTTGTAGCTTGGAAATTAGGAAGTGTGAAGTTACTAGTACATAAATTATGGGGAATCAAATTCAAAATGGGAATTGACACAGTTACTTTTTGCTGATGATACTGTGCTTATGGGAGATTCTAAAGAAAAATTGCAAAGGTTAGTGGATGAGTTTGAGAATGTGTGTAAAGGTAGAAAGTTGAAAGTGAACATAGAAAAGAGTAAGGTGATGAGGGTATCAAATGATTTAGATAAAGAAAAATTGGATATCAAATTGGGGAGGAGGAGTATGGAAGAAGTGAATGTTTTCAGATACTTGGGAGTTGACGTGTCGGCGGATGGATTTATGAAGGATGAGGTTAATCATAGAATTGATGAGGGAAAAAAGGCGAGTGGTGCGTTGAGGTATATGTGGAGTCAAAAAACGTTATCTATGGAGGCAAAGAAGGGAATGTATGAAAGCATGGTAGTACCAACACTCTTATATGGATGTGAAGCTTGGGTGGTAAATGCAGCAGCTAGGAGACGGTTGGAGGCAGTGGAGATGTCCTGTCTAAGGGCAATGTGTGGTGTAAATATTATGCAGAAAATTCGGAGTGTGGAAATTAGGAGACGGTGTGGAGTTAATAAAAGCATTAGTCAGAGGGCAGAAGAGGGGTTGTTGAGGTGGTTTGGTCATTTAGAGAGAATGGATCAAAGTAGAATGACATGGAAAGCATATAAATCTATAGGGGAAGGAAGGAGGGGTAGGGGTCGTCCTCGAAAGGGTTGGAAAGAGGGGGTAAAGGAGGTTTTGTGGGCGAGGGGCTTGGACTTCCAGCAAGCGTGCATGAGCGTGTTAGATAGGAGTGAATGGAGATGAATGATACTTGGGACCTGACAATCTGTTGGAGTGTGAGCAGGGTAATATTTAGTGAAGGGATTCAGGGAAACCGGTTATTTTCATACAGTCGGACTTGAGTCCTGGAAATGGGAAGTACAATGCCTGCACTTTAAAGGAGGGGTTTGGGATATTGGCAGTTTGGAGGGATATGTTGTGTATCTTTATACGTATATGCTTCTAAACTGTTGTATTCTGAGCACCTCTGCAAAAACAGTGATAATGTGTGAGTGTGGTGAAAGTGTTGAATGATGATGAAAGTATTTTCTTTTTGGGGATTTTCTTTCTTTTTTGGGTCACCCTGCCTCGGTGGGAGACGGCCGACTTGTTGAAAAAAAAAAAAAAAAAAATTGTGTACATAAATTATGTTATCTACTGATTCAAAGCAAACTTTTCACAGATCCCCAATAGCTCCCTCAATGTATCTACTGAGTTAAGTGCTTCCAGGTACTAATTCTAGCACAATGCTTTTGTCTATCATCTTTAAAAAAAATTCCTGCCAGGTTGTTGGTATTCATGGTTCACCACCCAATGTAGTCTCCATTGTAATGTTTTACTGTAAACCAATGCACTGCAGACCTTTGGAATTAAAATTACTGTTGAGAACAAGCAAGCAACTACTGAAGTAGCATAACCTATCCATATTTCACGTTAAAAATACAGTGGACCCCCGCATAACGATGGCATCACATAGCGATTATTTCGCATACCTCTTACTTTAATCGCAAAATTTTTGCCGCGCATACCGATTAAAAACCCGCTCACCGATTTTCGTCCGAGACGCGTCCAATGTGCGCCCTCAGCCAGCCTCACATGTGCCGCCCGTGCCATTGTTTACCAGCCAGCCTCCGCGGTAACATCCAAGCATACACTCGGAATATTTCGTATTATTACAGTGTTTTCGGTGCTGTTTCTGGAAAATAAGTGACCATGGGCCCCAAGAAAGCTTCTAGTGCCAACCCTACACCAATAAGGGTGAGAATTACTATAGAAATGAAGAAAGAGATCATTGATAAGTATGAAAGTGGAGTGCGTATAGCCGACCTAGTCAAGCTGTACAAGAAACCCCAATCAACCATCGCTACTATTGTGGGCACCAGAAAGACAATCAAGGAAGCTGTTCTTGCCAAAGGTTTAACTGTGTTTTCGAAACAAAGATCGCAAGTGATGGAAGATGTTGAGAGACTCTTATTGGTGTGGATAAATGAAAAACAGATAGCAGGAGATAGCGTCTCTCAAGCGATCATATGTGAAAAGGCTAGGAAGTTGCATGAGGATTTAATTAAAAAAATGCCTGCAACTAGTGATGATGTGAGTGAATTTAAGGCCAGCAAAGGTTGGTTTGAGAGATTTAAGAAGCGTAGTGGCATCCATAGTGTGATAAGGCATGGTGAGGCTGCCAGTTCGGACCACAAAGCGGCTGAAAAATATGTGCATGAATTCAAGGAGTACATAGAAACTGAAGGACTGAAACCTGAACAAGTGTTTAATTGTGATGAAACAGGCCTGTTCTGGAAGAAAATGCCAAGCAGGACCTACATTACTCAGGAGGAAAAGGCACTCCCAGGACATAAGCCTATGAAAGACAGGCTTACTTTGTTGATGTGTGCCAATGCTAGTGGTGATTGCAAAGTTAAGCCTTTATTAGTGTATCACTCTGAAACTCCCAGAGCGTTCAGGCAAAAGAATGTCCTCAAGGATAATTTGTGTGTGCTGTGGAGGGCAAACAGTAAGGCATGGGTCACTAGGGAATTTTTCTATAACTGGTTACACCATGCATTTGCCCCCAATGTGAAAGATTACCTAACTGAAAAGAAATTAGAACTTAAGTGCCTCCTGGTGTTAGACAATGCCCCTGGTCATCCTACAGACGTGGCAGAGCGACTTTATGGGGACATGAGCTTCATTAAGGTGAAGTTTTTGCCTCCTAATACCACTCCTCTCCTGCAGCCCATGGACCAGCAGGTTATTTCCAACTTCAAGAAACTGTACACAAAAGCTCTGTTTGAAAGGTGCTTTGTAATGACCTCAGAAACTCAACTGACTCTAAGAGAGTTTTGGAGAGATCACTTTAATATCCTCAATTGTGTAAACCTTATAGGTAAGGCTTGGGAGGAAGTGACTAAGAGAACCTTGAACTCTGCTTGGAAGAAACTGTGGCCAGAATGTGTAGACAAAAGGGATTTTGAAGGGTTTGAGGCTAACCCTGAGATGATTATGCCAGTTGAGGAATCCATTGTGGCATTGGGAAAGTCCTTGGGGTTGGAGGTTAGTGGGGAGGATGTGGAAGAGTTGGTGGAGGAGGACAATGAAGAACTAACCACTGATGAGCTGATAGATCAACTTCAAGAGCAAGAGGCCAGACCTGGGGAAACTGGTTCAGAGGAGGGGAGAGAGAAATTGAAGAAGTTGCCTACTACAAAGATTAAGGAAATCTGTGCAAAGTGGCTTGAAGTGCAAACCTTCATGGATGAAAATCACCCTCACACAGCTATTGCAAGCCGTGCTGGTGATTATTACACTGACAATGTTGTGAAACACTTTAGGCAAGTCATAAAGGAATGAGAGGTACAGGCCACTATGGACAGATATCTTGTGCGAAAGAAGTCCAGTGACTCTGAAGCTGGCCCTAGTGGCATTAAAAGAAGAAGGGAAGTAACCCCAGAAAAGGACTTGCTACCTCAAGTCCTAATGGAAGGGGATTCCCCTTCTAAACAGTAAGAAGATAATGCTCTCCCCTCCTCCCATCCCATCAATCATCACCAGATCTTCAATAAAAGTAAGTGTCATGTAAGTGTGCATGCCTTTTTCAGTTTGTGTGTATTAAAATTAACATTTCATGTGGTAAAAAAAATTTTTTTTCATACTTTTGGGTGTCTTGCACGGATTAATTTTATTTCCATTATTTCTTATGGGGAAAATTCATTCACATAACGATTATTTCGCATAACAATTACCCCTCTTGCACGGATTAAAATCGTTAACCGGGGGTCCACTGTACGTAAAGAATGATATTAATAGATCTTGGCGGCATTAATGGATTATATAAAAATCAATACATGTATGTTTCTTAATTTAAGAAACCATTACATCATATCACCATATTCTTTAAATATCCAATTTCTGTATATTTCTCTGGTTCCCATCATCTCTTTAATATTAAGATCTACATCATTCATACAGATCCCTGGAACAGCTAGCATATGAATATTTATATTGATGGGACTAGTAAAAGTTTTACTTAAAGATGTTCACACACATACCCAGTAATAAGTATAGGAGAGCCCCACATGTACAGCACCTTCCTTTGAGTGTTCCATGTTATTGTTGGCTTCAAACTGAGCCACTGTTCATTCTGTTCCACCTGCTGGCAATAGTCACCAGATGGTGGAACAATGGCTCAACTGAAAGCCAATGAAAATGTGGAACACCAAAAACAGGTACTGTATGTTGGGAAGCCCTCCTGTATTGTATTCTTAGAGTTCAAAGCTTCTTTATGTCAAGCTTTCAGTGTCATATGCATATAAGCACATACTTATTACAGAGCCTTAATAAGTGCCAACTGACCTGACTTGCTTTCTCTCCCTTCAGCAGCTCTACAAGAAAACATGCCCAGTTGGTGAGCCACTGGTGAAATGATCGTGCCCGTGAACTTCCATATATAGGAGATGGGAGCACAGATGATGAACGACTGGTAGTTGTTGCCACTGTGTACTTTGATGTCAATAGAGGATATATGATTTCTTGCAAGTGGTAGCCCAATCGTTCCCATACTCTTGAACCAACAGGTGTTGCTCCATCACATCCACTTTCTCTAATACCATACAGACGTGTCACCTCCTGCATAACAGAACAGCTAGTGAAACATAATTTTACTTAAGATAATAAGAACATATTATTATTATTATTACTATTACTACTACTATTAGATATTACTAGTAGTAGTAGCAGTATTACTACTAATAGTATTATTAGTAGTACTAGTAGCAATAGTAATAGTAGTACTATTTTCAGCCACACTATTACTGGTAGTGCTACTAAATAGCACAAAATGATATATTTTCAGTAAAAATACTGTGTAGAGTACACGGCACCTACTTGCATCGCATAAGATGCACAGGTCTGAGTGTTGGCATCGGTGGCAGCCAAGAAGGCTCGGCCTAACTCTGTAACTAGCTGCACAATAAAACATTCTGTTTCTATGTTTAGGTGGATCTCATTTAGTTCTTCTGTGTATAGAATAAAGAAAATTAATTAAATTTCTTAATCATATAATGTGTTAATATTTATAAATTAAATACAGTGATAAGACTATATGGTCTGAAATAACAAAAAAAGGCACAATACCGTGACTGGAACGATACACAAATAACCCGCACATAAAAGAGAGAAGCTTAAGACGACGTTTCGGTCCGACTTGGACCATTTACAAAGTCACACTGACTTTGTAAATGGTCCAAGTCGGACCGAAATGTCGTCGTAAGCTTCTCTCTTTTATGTGTGGGTTATTTGTGTATATGGTCTGAAATATTCATGTACTGTGTTTACATAATAAATGACAATACATGTATACATACCATACATAGTCCTTTTTAATGTTTTTTAGCCATTTATTTGTTTATCTATTTTTTTTTTTTCAACAAGTCGGCCATTTCCCACCGTGGCAGGGTGACCCAAAAAGAAAATACTTTCATCATCATTCAATACTTTCACCTCACTCACACTTAATCACTGTTTTTGCATGTACTTGTAGTAAATAAATAAAGATGTACTCATCTTTCTTCTTTCAACACACCGGCCGTATCCCACCGAGGCGGGGTGGCCCAAAAGGAAAAACGAAAGTTTTTCCTTTTACATTTAGTAGTATATACAGGAGAAGGGGTTACTAGCCCCTTGCTCCTGGCATTTTAGTCACCTCTTACGACATGCATGGCTTACAGAGGAAGAATTCTGTTCCACTTCCCCATGGAGATAAGAGGAAATAAACAAGAACAAGAACTGAAAGAAATTAGAAGAAAACCAAGAGGGGTATGTATGTATATATATGCTTGTACATGTATGTGTAGTGTGACCTAGGTGTAAGTAGAAGTAGCAAGATGTACCTGAAACCTTGCATATTCATGAGACAGAAAATTGGACACCAGCAATCCTACCATCATGTAAAACAATTACAGGCTTTTGTTTTACACTCACTTGGCAGGACGGTAGTACCTCCCTGGGTGGTTGCTGTCTACCAGTCTACTACCTAGAAGATGTACTCATATGTACAGTTATTATACATAATGTAAATTACCTAGGATAACCCAAAAATTCTAGGCCAAGTTCTATATAGTGTTTGTAGATCTTTCTTTCTTTCAACACACCAGCCGTATCCCACCGAGGCGGGGTGGCCCAAAAGGAAAAACGAAAGTTTCTCCTTTTACATTTAGTAATATATACAGGAGAAGAGGTTACTAGCCCCTTGCTCCCGGCATTTTAGTCGCCTCTTACAACACGCATGGCTTACGGAGGAAGAATTCTGTTCCACTTCCCCATGGAGATAAGAGGAAATAAACAAGAATAAGAACTAGAAAGAAAATAGAAGAAAACCCAGAGGGGTGTGCATATATGTGCTTGTACATGTATGTGTAGTGTGACCTAAGTGTAAGTAGAAGTAGCAAGACGTACCTGAAATCTTGCATGTTCATGAGACAGAAAAAAGGACACCAGCAATCCTACCATCATGTAAAACAATTACAGGCTTTCGTTCTACACTCACTTGGCAGGACGGTAGTACCTCCCTGGGTGGTTGCTGTCTACCAGTCTACTACCTAGAAGATGTACTCATATGTACAGTTATTATACATAATGTAAATTACCTAGGATAACCCAAAAATTCTAGGCCAAGTTCTATATAGTGTTTGTAGATATAAGACATAAATAAACATGACCACACACAGAAGACAGAAAGACAGATAAGTTGAATTAGACAGATAAGCAGAGCTAGGCAGACAGACAGATAGATGTACAGATAGACAGACAGATGTAAAGACAGATAGATAGACAGACAGACAGATGTAAGGACAGATAGATAGACAGACAGACAGATAGACCGACAGACAGACATACAGAGACATGTTTGTGTGCAAGAGTAAAAACATATAAAGGCAAGTTTCCCCCTCCAGCAGCGCACATTCATCAAATGTCACTTGTTATCTGACGCTTGTCATAACACCATTCTTCAAGGAGTTTCATATTATACTCCAGGCACACACAGAAGACAAAGACAGATAAGCTGAACTAGACAGACAGATAAGCAGAATTAGGCAGGCAGACAGACAGATAGATGTACAGATAAACAAACAGATAGACAAACTGACAGACAGACATACAAAGACATGTTTGTGTGCAAGAGTAAAAACATATAAAGGCAAGGTTCCTTTCAGCAACTCACATTCACCAAATGTCTCACTTATCTGACCCTTGTCATAACACCATTCTTCAAGGAGTTTCATACTCCAGCATGTCTAAAACATTGCTGGGACCTATAAATACTTTGTCTATATATTTCTAGACAATAGTCAGTGACCAAGGCAGGTGAAAATGTTTACCTGTCAGTGTGATTGTTACCATTTGAGTACTATTTCACTACATAATATTAGTGTCAGAACAAAGATTGGCTATGAAATCACAAGAACTATTATAAATTGTAATTATCAGAACAAAAATTATATAAATTAAAATAAAAGCGAGGAAAAAAGGTAAATCAGCAACACTTCTGCAAGCGGCAGGACTGGATGTTGCCGTCAGGTGAGCATCTAGAGCCAGCTTTGTGGTCTTATATCTCAGCAAGTACTGGTCCTAAAAATTTTTTGGGTCTTATACCACACAGAAAATTGCCCTCTTTAATTTAAAAACAAAAAACAATTTTTTTATTTTTCAAAATATTCGGAGCACCATGCAGGTGAACTTAGATCTATGTTTGGACAGTTTAAGGGTTAAAAGAAGGAAAAAAAAAAACATCACAAATCAATATACAGTCCTAGCCATAGCCACATCCCAATGCATGCATCGAGACAGTGAATAGAAAGAGAACACAGCTAGGCAGGTGAAATAAAGATATTATATTATTATTAAATTAGTATACCCAGAGACTGAGCACTTATAGAGGGCTAATATACACATTGTCTATGCAAGCAGTTAGTTTCTAAATGTATAAGCATTTCCAATGACTAAAAAAAAGCTAAATCATTATATATATATAAAGCAATGCCTTACCTTTGATACTGGAATATGTATACAGACGGGTAGGGTCTATTGCACCCAAAAGTCCCAAGCACTCAGCTACTGCCACACGCAAGTCTTCCTCTACTTCACGGCACTGAGCTGGGATTTATGAGTTGTCTTTTTGAAGTGAGCTCTTACAACATTTATAATTTTTAAGTTATTTAAATCATTAAATATTTCTAGTCAAGAAATATGAAACAATTAATATGAAAGGTGTGTTGTCAGTGGCCCAGTGTGGGTGGTGATTGGATGATGGGGTGATTGGGTGTATGAGTATGCAGTGGGTGAGTTGTGGTTAGTGATGTAGGCAGTAATGAGGGCAGCAGGAGATTAAGTGATTTGGTATGTGGGCAGCATGTCAGGGTGAAAGGTGAGGTCAGGTGTGGGTGTGTGACTGTAGGGGGGGGCACTGTATGGACATGTTGTGTGTGGGTAGGTTGTTGGTTGGGATGGTGTGGGTGAAGATGTGTCACTGTGTTGAAATTATACGGGTGGTTGGTATGGGTGGGGGTTGTGGGCAGTATGGGTGAGGTTGCTAAATGTGCAGCAAGGGCATGTGGTTACAGGGAAAAGGGAAAGGTGAATGAGCAGCTGGTGTGGGCAGAGGTATGTGGCTGAGGTATGGTACTGGATGCATATGAATATAGAACTAGGTAGAGTATTAGATGTGTATGAATGGAGCACTGAGTCTCGCTGTGTTACCTCAATGCTAGACACTCTAACCTTCACCCATCATGCCCAATGCTCACACCTATTTTTCATACCCCTCTGTCCATACATTCTAGCCCTCACCCATTCCCTTACCCACGTGCCTTCCTGCCCATACTAGTAAAAATAACATAGATGACTGAGTAGATGTAAATGGCTAGGCTATGTCCTATGTTCATACACTATGTTCTCTGCTCACATGCTTTGCTAGGTTATGAACAGCAGAGTGAAAATCAAGACCATGAACATTAACACCAACAGAACAACGTTCTTCCAGCTTTTAATCATGAGCAGTTTTCATACACTTTCTAGGACCAACTGTAAACCTTTATGGTTAGTATCTACACTGAACTTAAGAGCATAGTCAGACACATACCCATGCTACTGAGATGCCAGACTCAACCTTCTTTATCAGTTCATGTTTCTGCTTGACACTGAGAGCCCATGTTTCCTCTTGGTACAACCACTTGTTTAAAAGCCATTGTTAATTGCACTTTACTGAATATGTAAATAACATCATACAAAACAGTGAATCCAGGAAAAATTGGAGACTGAATGACAAGCATATGCACGAGTGAGCACAAACAATAAACTGGGGTGGGTGGCCTAAGAGAACAATGAAAACAAACAGGTCCTGGACATGGTCACTCTGGCCTACAACAAACAAATGAGCAAATGTTGAAGTTATAGGACTTGGTCCAATGATTCATAAGACTACCAGACACTATCGTTACAGACAAAATCCATAATTATGTTCTTTCTTCCATTTATCAAGTGATTACATTTGCCAAGCCATTTTTTGTTTGTAATTGCTAATATTCATTAAATCAAGGTCCATTTATTAGAGGTTTTACTATACTTTATACAGCTCATGATAAGGCTTTATCATCTGCTCCATTTCATGTTTTAAAACATGGCTTCTAGATACAGGTGGGCCCTGCTTATACAGCAGGTTAGGTTATGGGCTACTGCTGTAAGGTGAAAATTGCTGTAAAGTGAAACATAGCCTTTTATATTTTACTTTCAAATGCATATAAAAGCCTGATAACATGTTTACACTATCATATATTAAGTGTGCAATAAAGGAAGGCCTAAAAAATGCATATACAGTACACACATTACTTACCTTAAAATATTTTTGACCTTAGCTATTAGTGAGTGATAAATATATTTACTGTAGGAAGTGTGAATAAATGAAGAATGGGTATAACTAAAAACTGCTGTATTAGTGAAGTGCTGTAAAGCAGGGCCTGCCTGCATGTCAGGGTCATCTTTGGTGGCAAAGTTTACAAGCAGAATGGGACTGCTAATAAAACTTTTCCAGTGTTGTTTCTTTATAGACTTTTCTACTTCATCTTCCTCCCTTTCTGCCTGTCTGTTTCTCTTTAACCTGGGAATTGAGCTCATTCAACAATTTGTCTACAGTTTGTTCTTATCATCATCTTCCTCCATAAATTCAAAGCCCTCACATTGCACAGTCCTTACCAGTCACAATTTACTGAGCATGATTTCTTGGAGATAGAGAACATGAGAAATAATTCAACATAAAAGTCTTTAATTTTTCCAATCCTGCATTTATTGTGATTGGGACACTTTTTTTTTTCCATGACACTTTTGTGATTGGTGGAATGATGAAGTAAAGGGTGTGATAAAAGAGAAAAAGGTAGCTTACGAGAGGTTTTTACAAAGCAGAAGTGTTAAAGAAGAGCAGAGTATATGGAGAGTAAAAGAAAGGTGAAGAGAGTGGTGAGAGAGTGCAAAAGGAGAGCAGATGAAAGAGTGGGAGAGGCACTGTCAAGAAATTTTAATGAAAATAAGAAAAAATTTTGGAGTGAGTTAAACAAGTTAAGAAAGCCTAGGGAAAGTATGGATTTATCAGTTAAAAACAAAGTAGGGGAGTTAGTAGATGGGGAGAGGGAGGTATTAGGTAGATAGCGAGAATATTTTGAGGAACTTTTAAATGTTAAGGAAGAAAGGGAGGCGGTAATTTCATGCACTGGCCAGGGAGGTATACCATCTTTTAGGAGTGAAGAAGAGCAGACTGTAAGTGTGGTGGAGGTACGTGAGGCATTACGTAGAATGAAAGGGGGTAAAGCAGCTGGAACTGATGGGATCATGACAGAAATGTTAAAAGCAGGGGGGGATATAGTTTTGGAGTGGTTGGTACTTTTGTTTAATAAATGTATGAAAGAGGGGAAGGTACCTAGGGATTGGCGGAGAGCATGTATAGTCCCTTTATATAAAGGGAAAGGGGACAAAAGAGATTGTAAAAATTATAGAGGAATAAGTTTACTGAGTATACCAGGAAAAGTATACGGTAGGGTTATAATTGAAAGAATTAGAGGTAAGACAGAATGTAGAATTGCGGACGAACAAGGAGGTTTCAGAGTGGGTAGGGGATGTGTAGATCAAGTGTTTACATTGAAGCATATATGTGAACAGTATTTAGATAAAGGTAGGGAAGTTTTTATTGCATTTATGGATTTAGAAAAGGCATATGATAGAGTGGATAGAGGAGCAATGTGGCAGATGTTGCAAGTATATGGAATAGGTGGTAAGTTACTAAATGCTGTAAAGAGCTTTTATGAGGATAGTGAGGCTCAGGTTAGGGTGTGTAGAAAAGAGGGAGAATACTTCCCGGTAAAAGTAGGTCTTAGACAGGGATGTGTAATGTCACCATGGTTGTTTAATATATTTATAGATGGGGTTGTAAAAGAAGTAAATGCTAGGGTGTTCGGGAGAGGGGTGGGATTAAATTATGGGGAATCAAATTCAAAATGGGAATTGACACAGTTACTTTTTGCTGATGATACTGTGCTTATGGGAGATTCTAAAGAAAAATTGCAAAGGTTAGTGGATGAGTTTGAGAATGTGTGTAAAGGTAGAAAGTTGAAAGTGAACATAGAAAAGAGTAAGGTGATGAGGGTATCAAATGATTTAGATAAAGAAAAATTGGATATCAAATTGGGGAGGAGGAGTATGGAAGAAGTGAATGTTTTCAGATACTTGGGAGTTGACGTGTCGGCGGATGGATTTATGAAGGATGAGGTTAATCATAGAATTGATGAGGGAAAAAAGGTGAGTGGTGCGTTGAGGTATATGTGGAGTCAAAAAACGTTATCTATGGAGGCAAAGAAGGGAATGTATGAAAGTATAGTAGTACCAACACTCTTATATGGATGTGAAGCTTGGGTGGTAAATGCAGCAGCGAGGAGACGGTTGGAGGCAGTGGAGATGTCCTGTCTAAGGGCAATGTGTGGTGTAAATATTATGCAGAAAATTCGGAGTGTGGAAATTAGGAGAAGGTGTGGAGTTAATAAAAGCATTAGTCAGAGGGCAGAAGAGGGGTTGTTGAGGTGGTTTGGTCATTTAGAGAGAATGGATCAAAGTAGAATGACATGGAAAGCATATAAATCTATAGGGGAAGGAAAGAGGGGTAGGGGTCGTCCTCGAAAGGGTTGGAAAGAGGGGGTAAAGGAGGTTTTGTGGGTGAGGGGCTTGGACTTCCAGCAAGCGTGCATGAGCGTGTTAGATAGGAGTGAATGGAGACGAATGATACTTGGGACCTGACGATCTGTTGGAGTGTGAGCAGGGTAATATTTAGTGAAGGGATTCAGGGAAACCGGTTATTTTCATATAGTCGGACTTGAGTCCTGGAAATGGGAAGTACAATGCCTGCACTTTAAAGGAGGGGTTTGGGATATTGGCAGTTTGGAGGGATATGTTGTGTATCTTTATATGTGTATGCTTCTAGACTGTTGTATTCTGAGCACCTCTGCAAAAGCAGTGATAATGTGCGAGTGTGGTGAAAGTGTTGAATGATGATGAAAGTATTTTCTTTTTGGGGATTTTCTTTCTTTTTTTTGGGTCACCCTGCCTCGGTGGGGGGATTTTCTTTCTTTTTTGGGTCACCCTGCCTCGGTGGGAGATGGCCGACTTGTTGAAAAAAAAAAAAAAAAAATCTGGGTCAAGAGATTGCCAGATTACAGGACGATTAGGGATTTATCAAATCAAAAGAACTTTCAATGCAAGGTTATTTGTGGCTAGATGCATATTCACTGCAGAAATAAAATAATACTTAAGCCAATTAACAAACAGGGCTTCTGCTATCCATGCTGTGTTGTTAAACTGTGAAGTCTGTACACAATTAATTAGCATAAGCTTACACTTGAAATCACCTGCTGAATTAACATACACTAACAAGCTAAACTGATCCTTCACTACTTTAAACTTAGATGCAGTATTTAAATTAGTCAAACCTCCCAGCACTAAATTTTACACTTGAGAAGGATTTCACTTCCTTTTCACACAGTTCTGTAGTAAGATATAGCTTCCTGCCTGATTATCTGAGCCCAGAGTGGGGCACTCTTCCTTGTATTGTCCTCAATAAACATTCACTGACGATTTAGTCTTATTTAATTGTTGACCTATTTATTCTTGTCATTAGGTCACTATCTGGATTACTTATTGCACAAGCATTTACTATTTTCACACAGTCTCTTATGGGATGAATGATTGATTCATCGACACCAAAGAAATGGGCAGTTTGCTTCACACAATTTTCATCTTGAGACATGGCTAAAATCTGACTTTTTCACACTTTACCGTACATAAACTCAGAGCCTCTTGTCTGTAAATCTGTTTATCTGCAGTTTTTAAAAAATGTGTTAATGAGTTGTTATTTACCAGGGTTTTATAAACAGGGGTTCTAGCATAATTACGATTTTCAAAGAAATTTTTCAAATTATCAGCAAGGACTATGAGACCTCTGAACCTCAATATACATTCTTAATCACAAATAAAGCATTTTTTTTTTTTTTTTCAACAAGTCGGTCGTCTCCCACCGAGGCAGGGTGACCCAAAAAAAAGAAAGAAAATCCCCAAAAAGAAAATACTTTCATCATCATTCAACACTTTCACCACACTCACACATTATCACTGCTTTTGCAGAGGTGCTCAGAATACAACAGTTTAGAAGCATATACGTATAGAGATACACAACATATCCCTCCAAACTGCCAATATCCCAAACCCCTCCTTTAAAGTGCAGGCATTGTACTTCCCATTTCCAGGACTCAAGTCCGACTATATGAAAATAACCGGTTTCCCTGAATCCCTTCACTATATTATAAATATAAAGCATAACTTATATAAAAAGACAAAAATTAAGAAAGTTATTAATAGTTAAGAAAAAAAGTTGCTAATGACCTTGACAGTCTACTTAAAATTAGAAATAAACAATAATGATTATAGTCTAAAAAAAAAAAAAAGTACAGATTAATAAAATTACAGTACCTAAAAGAACACTAAATAACTCTGATATAGCTGGATGTACATCATCAGTATCTGTTGTAAGATGATGGACAGCATTTTGATTATGTTGTAAAGTAAGTCGAAGGCGTGTTAAGGCACTTAGTCGTACATCAAGGCTTTCGTGGCTTAGTCCTCTATGTATAGATGTGAGTGCTTCGATAACTTCTTCTTTGCTGCCACTGTAGGAACAGACCATCATAAAATAAAGTCATATTTTTTATTCACCTGCATCATTGACTATCTATCTCTGAACAAAAGAGAAGTAAGCAAACACATTTCAATGTAAAATTAAACTTTTTTTTAACAAGAATGATATACATGTGTAAGACAAAACTCAAAGAACACTTCCATGTAATACCTGCCCTTCTTCCCACAATCTTCTTCTTCTTCTTCTTTCAACGTACCAGCCGTATCCCACTGAGGTGGGGTGGCCCAAAATGAAAAACGAAAGTTTCTCCTTTCAAATTTAGTAATATATACAGAGGAAGGGGTTACTAGCCCCTTGCTCCCTCCCACAATCTTAAGTTTCATAAATGTAAATAAGAGGGCAAATTTTCACACAAAAATCATTGCTGTTAAGAACACAATAAAGCTGTTAAGAGACAATATTTGAGGTTCAACTAAGATGCATTAAGGGTGTGTGTGTGGCTACCACCAAAAGCGATCTCAAAAATTTAACCACAATCCATTGAAACTGTATAGAAAAAGCATCACTGGGATTGATTTACCCTACTTCATTTATTACACATGAGCACAGCACTTGGAGCTCTGAAAACTTGAATGGGGACAGAGAAGCCCATTCCCTAGCTTACAAAAGTGTGTAACAACTTGGTGAGACTAGCTTCTCAGAAGTATCCTCCAAAGAGTGAGGTGACAGAGTAACATGGGAAGGAAAAGAAGGATAGACATTCTTTCTTCAACCTGTACTGGTCAAAGATTCACAGGAATAATATGGGGAAAAAATATAAGGGAAAAATAATTTCCAAAGATATGGAATTTTTCATTGTAACATGGTCTCACCATATAACTTTTAATTGGTGGTCCTTGATTACTTGATTGATATGGGAAAGAGCTTCATCATCAGGAAGAAGTGGCAGGTTCTTAAGAAGTGGCTTTACTGAAGGTATCTCAATCTGAAAAAAAAAATGCCCGTAAAAATGATAAAGTACGTATAATTATTCATGCATATTAACCCTTTGACTGTCGCGGCTGTATATATACGTCTTATGAGGTACCGTGTTTGACGTATATATATACATGTACTCATAAATTCTAGCGGCTTCAAATCAAGGAGAAAGCTGGTAGGCCCACATGTGAGTGAATGGGTCTGTGTGGTCAGTGTGCACCACATAAAAAAAATCCTGGAGCACGCAGTGCATAATGAGAAAAAAAAACTCCAACCGTTTTTTTTAATTAAAATGCCGACTTTGTGGTCTATTTTCGTATAGTATTTATGGCTGTATTCTCGGTTTTTTGGTCTCGTTTGATAGAATGGAAAACATATTATAGAAAAAGAGATGATTTTGATTGATTTTACTATAAAAAGAACCTGGAAATGGAGCTCAAAGTAGGGGAAATGTTTGATTTTTGCCGATGTTCAAAAGTAAACAAATGACATCATTGTCCAATAAATGTCCAACTAGCCATTCTAATATGCAGTCATGAATGGGTTGATGTTATTTATACAATTATTACAGTATTGGAGTAGGCTCCATAATAGTAAATCTTCTATTTTTTGTTTGAATAAAAATTCAAAATAGAAAGCAAGAGTAATATCAGAGGGGCCTGGAGACATGACTGATGAACAAAGAAAATGTTATTTTAGAGCCAGAAATGTCTGCATTGTTCATTCTGGACCTTATTTTGAAATTGTCATATTTTTTATTTGTCATGAAATTGGCCAAATTGCAAATTTCTGACCACATTACTGGGTAGTTGAAACTGGTAAATGGGCAGTTTCTTGTACTCAATCGATAGAAAAAATGGAGTTCTAAAGAAATAGCTATGAGTTTGGTCGACTGGAACAATAGAATTAGCCGAAAATAGGGCTCAAAGTGGGCAAAATCGCCGATTTGTAAATATCGCCAAGGTCGCTAACTTCGCGAGAGCATAATTCTCTCAGTTTTCCATCAAATTTCGTTTTTTTGGTGTCATTACAATCGGGAAAAGATTCTCAATCATTTCATAAGAAAAAATAATTTTTTTTTTTTTTTTTTTGAAATTTTGCGACACCAGGAGATACCTCAGGATTGGGGGTTGCAACAGTCAAGGAGTTAAAAAGCACATGCAACATTTACAAAATATGGATATAATCATATCCCCAGGACTCTCATATTATACTTGCCCTCCATTTTGAATCCATCATCATCACAATCATTGGTCATGGTTTAGGGGATCCCAATAATTGAAACAGACCTAGTAAAAATTCATAAAACAGGCTGTTGAAGAGATGGGTGTAGTGAGGAATCTTACCTTTCCTCAGGCAAATCCTCAAGACTCAAATGTTTCCACTGCTTTGAGCCTTATTTTAAGCTATTTCCAGTCCTAAAACCAACAAAATCATTTCGTTTTTGGAAATATGTCTTCCATTTCATTAACTGATACCAAGAAACAATACAAAACCACCCTAGAAAACACCTCAAAGCCATTAGTTTAAACAAAACACAAGGTTGGAGGATTACTTCTCCATTAATGCACCATGGGGAGAATTGCTTATACTCTGCACACTCACAGTACAGACCCTTTCTCTCATGTCAAGGCCAAAATTTACTGCTCGCAGCATATTTGAGGGCACTGTGCTTAAAACAGAGATCAATGTGAGTGACACTGGTGTCAGTAACATAGATCTACATAAGAGACAGTGAAAAGATTAATTTTGGGAGTCACAGCAGTGAAAAGGTTAATGAACAAAGAGTCTTGAAAAAGCTGCTGGTAAGTGACACAGCCTAAATCAAATGTTTAGAACTTTACATAAGTGTTCACTTACTTCAACTGATTGTCAGAACATTTATGCCCATCATATTCTCAAATTAAACCTACATACAAACAGTGCCAATTACAATGCTAATAAATATTACAGTGCAGTAGGGCCCTAGCTTATGACTTCATGTATTCCTAAAAATATTTCCTAAGTGTTCTAAACTTAAGACTAATTTTCCCATTGACACTGATGTTATCATTCAAGAGGTATTCTTGAGCCATGATGTTCTGAATCTACAGTGAAGCTTCGGTAAATAAGAGACTAATATGGGAAAGAAACAATAACCCTTTAAATGAAAATCTGTAGTATCAAAATGCCTGATACAGCTGACTTGGCCCATTGTATGCGGAGTTTACCGGACATATACTATTACTACCAGAAAAATTTTGATACAAAGGTCTGCTATATATTAAGCCTACCATTCACACACACAATACAGATAATGGACATTTTGATACACCAGAAATGGTCCTTTGTATGTTGAACCTACCAAGACACTGCCAATAAAGGCAATACAGAGTACTAAGGATATTCAATCAAGAGAGAACTTAAAATAATGGATTTAAATGGGAGAAATTTAGATTTAGAAAGGATGTAGAGTACTAGTTGAACAACAGAGCTGTCGATGAGCAGAATAGTATTTACAGTCTCCAGGAACATAACATTCATGAATTCTGGGGTTCAACTGTACTCCAAATTTAACATTATACACATAATGCAAAACAAATAACCTGTAATGTCAAAATGGAACTTAATTTAAACACCATTTAAAACCAAAAGACACTGAATTATGTGTTACCAGTATATGAGACAAGACTGATGCCATCTGCTTGGGTCGCTCCTTGACTAGTGGCATGATGACCACAATTACTTCCTCTAGTAAGCCCTCCACTGTACTCTCATCTAAGCTAAAATAAAAGTAGAAAAAGAATCATTTCAAGAGATTATATATAACCATACAGGTTTATAGTAGGGCCCCAACACATAACGTTAACATGCTTCTGAGTATTCATTGAAAGCTGAGTGTTAAGTACTTAAAAACCCATTTCCCCCACACTAAAACCATGTTGTAATCCATGCCATAATATTTAGTATCTAGTCTTGTAAATATTTCACTAATAATTTAACGACAGAGTTCTGTTCCTAAGACCATGTTGTTAAACGAATTCGTTGCTAAGGGAGGAGCATACTATAATGGTAGCGGGATTGTGTCAACCATCTTTGATATTGTTTTAATCTCACCTTTGCACCATTTATAACACTTCTGGTATATTTTTAAATGTTTATACAGTAGTGTACTGTATACTGAAGTAAACAGAATAGAGGAAATCAAGATCTAAATATATATTTTTTAGGTATAATTACTGGTCAGAGAGCCCGTCGTAAGTCCGAGGCCTCGGTAAACGAGTACATCGCTAAATGAGGAGAGGCTGTATATAGCATACAGGATGAGTTATTAAAAAGCAGTTAAGAATTTTTATGAGGACAGTGAGGCTCAGGTTAGGGTATGTAGAGGGAGATTAGGCCTTAGACAGGGATTCATGATGTCCTCATGGTTGTTTACACATTTATAGATGGGGTTTTAAAAGAAGTGAATGCTAGTGTGTTGAGAGGTTAGGGATTAAAATATACAGAATCTTATACAAAGTGGGAGTTGTCACAGTTGCTTTATGCCCATGACACTGTGCTTTAGGGAAATTCTGGAGAGAAGTTGCAAAGGTTGGTGAACGAATTTGATGAGAGGGAAAAAGGTAGGTAGTACATTGAAGCATCTGTGGAGACAAAGAAAACTATCCATGAAGGCAAAAGGAGTAATGTATGAAAGCATAGTGGTACCAACATTCTTATATGGGTGTGAAGCATGGGTTGTGAATGTTGCAACAAGGAGGAGACTGTAGGCAGGGAGTTGTCATGTCTGAGGGCAATGTGTGATGTAAATATTATGCAAAGAATTCATAATTTGGAGATTAGGAGGTGTGGGGTTACTAAAAGTATCATCCAGAGGCCTGAGGAGCAGTTGTTAAGGTGTTATGGACATTTAGAGAGAATGGAGCAAAACAGGATGACTTAGAGGGTGTATAAATCTGTAGTGGAGGGAAGGCAAGATAGGGGTCACCCTGGAAAGGCTGGAGGGAGAGGGGAGACAAAGTTTTGTATATGAGGGGTTGAACATCAAGCAGGCATGTGTAAACAGGTTTGGAGTGGAGGAAAGTGGTTTTTATGACTTTATGTACTGTTGGAATGTGAGCAAGGTAACAAAAGTATGAGTGATAAATCATAATTTTAACCCTAACTGCAGAAATAGTGATACCAGTGACAATCAACAATTTAAAAAGTAAAAATTTAATAATATCTTCTGCAGATTAGCTGAATTCAAGCACGTAAATTATACAATATTTAGGTTTTCAAATTCTGGATGGTAGAAAAATCTCAATATTGTTACTGGCTTCTGGATAAGTGCGACTATATAGTGATATGAGAAAGCTTATTATGCAAGCAATCACTTCAGTAGAAAACTATCAACTTTAATTAGGTAGTCCAGTAAAACATAAATCAAGTGCAATAAATATACCTACTACAATATAAAGCACTGTACTAATAGCACTATGAAAACAATGTACAGCACTACAAATACAACATAAAATACAATGATAATGTAGAGAAACCAATGAACATTTGCATACTTATACAAGAAGTTTGTCCAGGCACTGCAGCCAATGTCATAAAACTCCTCATCCCTCAGCTTAAGGGCTGTTTTTAAGGAGGATAAAACCTTGCGGGAAACGGGAGAAACATACTGTCTTCCCATCACAACTAACAGGTCACCCAATGACCATAAGGCAGAGCGCTTCTCTCTGAAAAATTAAGTGATGCACAGTAATTTATACCAACAAGAAAAAGCAAGGAAGTAGTCATTTATTTTAACTACAATACAGTTGTTCTACTGGTTCCCACAATGACCTGCATACAGAATGAATTCTTTTATACTACACACATACTACACACCCACAGACCCATTTTTGCTGATGTAGGCCTAACCAAGCTGATCACAGCCATTTTGAAGGCCCGTGAATTTATGCATAAATTTACGTCAACAGCATTTTCCCAGCTGGCATAAATTTATTTATTATTTTTTTTTTTAACAAGTCGGCCGTCTCCCACTGAGGCAGGGTGACCCAAAAAAAAAAGAAAATCCCCAAAAAGAAAATACTTTCATCATCATTCAACACTTTCACCTCACACATAATCACTGTTTTTGCATAGGTGCTCAGAACACAACAGTTTAGAAGCATATACTTATAATGATGCACGACATATTCCTCCAAACTGCTAATATCCCGAACACCTCCTTTAGAGTGCAGGCATTGTACTTCCCATTTCCAGGACTCAAGTCCGGCTATATAAAAATAACCGGTTTCCCTGAATCCCTTCACTAAATATTACCCTGCTCACACTCCAGCAGCTTGTCAGGTCCCAAATACCATTCATCTCCATTCACACCTATTGAACACACTCATGCACGCCTGCTGGAAGTTAAAGCCCCTCGCCAACAAAACCTCCCTTACCCCTTCCTTCCAACCTTTTCGAGGACGACCCCTACCCCGCCTTCCTTCCCCTACAGATTTATACGGTCTCCATGTCATTCTACTTTGATCCATTCTCTCTAAATGACCAAACCACCTCAACAAACCCTCTTCAGCCCTCTGACTAATACTTTCATTAACTTCACACCTCCTAATTTCCACACTCTGAATTTTCTGCATAATATTTACACCACACATTGCCCTTAGACAGGACATCTCCACTGCCTCCAACCGTCTCCTCGCTGCTGCATTCACAACCCAAGCTTCACACCCATATAAGAGTGTTGGTACTACTAGACTTTCATACATTCCCATCTTTGCCTCCATAGATAATGTTTTTTTGTCTCCACATATACCTCAATGCACCACTCACCTGTCTAAGACCTACTTTTACCAGGAAGTAGTCTCCCTCTCTTCTACACACCCTAACCTGAGCCTCACTATCCTCATAAAAACTCTTTACAGCATTTAGTAACTTACCACCTATTCCATATACTTGCAACATCTGCCACATTGCTCCCCTATCCACTCTATCATATGCCTTTTCTAAATCCATAAATGCAATAAAAACTTCCGTACCTATATCTAAATACTGTTCACATATATGCTTCAATGTAAACACTTAATCTACACATCCCCTACCCACTCTGGAACCTCCTTGCTCATCTGCAATCCTACATTCTATCTTACCTCTAATTTTTTCAATTGTAACCCTACCATACACTTTTCCTGGTATACTCAGTAAACTTATTCCTCTATAACTTTTACAATCTCTTTTGTCCCCCTTCCCTTTATATAAAGGGACTATACATGTTCTCTGCCAATCCCTAGGTACCTTCCCCTCTTTCATACATTTTTTTTTTTTTTTCAACAAGTCGGCCGTCTCCCACCGAGGCAGGGTGACCCAAAAAAAGAAAGAAAATCCCCAAAAAGAAAATACTTTCATCATCATTCAACACTTTCACCACACTCACACATTATCACTGTTTTTGCAGAGGTGCTCAGAATACAACAGTTTAGAAGCATATACGTATAAAGACACACAACATATCCCTCCAAACTGCCAATATCCCAAACCCCTCCTTTAAAGTGCAGGCATTGTACTTCCCATTTCCAGGACTCAAGTCCGACTAAATGAAAATAACCGGTTTCCCTGAATCCCTTCACTAAATATTACCCTGCTCACACTCCAACAGATCGTCAGGTCCCAAGTATCATTCGTCTCCATTCACTCCTATCTAACACGCTCATGCACGCTTGCTGGAAGTCCAAGCCCCTTGCTCACAAAACCTCCTTTACCCCCTCTTTCCAACCCTTTCGAGGACGACCCCTACCCCTCCTTCCTTCCCCTATAGATTTATATGCTTTCCATGTCATTCTACTTTGATCCATTCTCTCTAAATGACCAAACCACCTCAACAACCCCTCTTCTGCCCTCTGATTAATGCTTTTATTAACTCCACACCTTCTCCTAATTTCCACACTCCGAATTTTCTGCATAATATTTACACCACACATTGCCCTTAGACAGGACATCTCCACTGCCTCCAACCGTCTCCTCGCTGCTGCATTTACCACCCAAGCTTCACACCCATATAAGAGTGTTGGTACTACTATACTTTCATACATTCCCTTCTTTGCCTCCATAGATAACGTTTTTTGACTCCACATATACCTCAACGCACCACTCGCCTTTTTTCCCTCATCAATTCTATGATTAACCTCATCCTTCATAAACCCATCCGCTGACACGTCAACTCCCAAGTATCTGAAAATATTCACTTCTTCCATACTCCTCCTCCCCAATTTGATATCCAATTTTTCTTTATCTAAATCATTTGATACTCTCATCACCTTACTCTTTTTCTATGTTCACTTTCAACTTTCTACCTTTACACACATTCTCAAACTCATCCACTAACCTTTGCAATTTATCTTTAGAATCTCCCATAAGCACAGTATCATCAGCAAAAAGTAACTGTGTCAGTTCCCATTTTGAATTTGATTCCCCATAATTTAATCCCACCCCTCTCCCGAACACCCTAGCATTTACTTCTTTTACAACCCCATCTATGAATATATTAAACAACCATGGTGACATTACACATCCCTGTCTAAGACCTACTTTTACCGGGAAGTATTCTCCCTCTCTTCTACATACCCTAACCTTAGCCTCACTATCCTCATAAAAGCTCTTTACAGCATTTAGTAACTTACCACCTATTCCATATACTTGCAACATCTGCCACATTGCTCCTCTATCCACTCTATCATATGCCTTTTCTAAATCCATAAATGCAATAAAAACTTCCCTACCTTTATCTAAATACTGTTCACATATATGCTTCAATGTAAACACTTGATCTACACATCCCCTACCCAAAAAATATCAACCACTCCAACACTATATCCTCCCCTGCTTTTAACATTTCTGTCATGATTCTATCAGTTCCAGCTGCTTTACCCCCTTTCATTCTACGTAATGCCTCATGCACCTCCCCCACACTCACATCCTGTTCTTCTTCACTCCTAAAAGATGGTATACCTCCCTGGCCAGTGCATGAAATTACCGCTTCCCTTTCTTCGTCGACATTTAAAAGTTCCTCAAAATCTTCCCGTCATCTACCCAAAACCTCCATCTCCCCATCTACTAACTCCCCTACTCTGTTTTTAACTGACAAATCCATTCGTTCTCTAGGTTTCCTTAACTTGTTTAAGTCACTCCAAAATTTTTTCTTATTTTCATTATTTATTTCATTATTTATGTGATCAGCAATTTAAAAGTTAATGTACCTACTAAGAAAATAAATTATTATTAATAATATTAATGCAATTATTCTTTCTTTCAACACACCGGCCGTATCAATTATTATTATTCTTAATCTTTCAACAAACTGGCCATATCCCACCGAGGCAGGGTGGCTCTCCCAAAATACAAAAGTTTCTCTTTTTAACTTTAGTAATGTATACAGGAGAAGGGGTTACTAGTCCCTTGCTTCTGGCATGTTAGTCACTTCTTACGACACACATGGCTTATGGATGAAGAATTCAGTTTCACTTCCCCATGGAGATAAGAGGAAATAAAGAAGAACAAGAACTAGTGAGAAAATAGAAGAAAACCCAGAGAAGTGTGTATATATATACTTGTTCATGCATGTGTAGTGAGACCTAAGTGTAAGTAAAAGTAACAAGATGTACCTGAAATCTTGCATGGTTATGAGACAGAAACAAGACACCAGCAATCCTACCATCATGTAGAACAATTACAGGCTTCCGTTTTACACTCACTTGACAGGGCAGTAGTACCTCCCTGGGTGGTTGCTGTCTACCAACCTACTACCTAGGGCAGTTATTATTCTTTCTTGCTTTCAACACACTGGCCGTATCCCACCGAGGCGGGGTGGCCCAAAAGGAAAAACGAAAGTTTCTCCTTTTACATTTAGTAATATGTACAGGAGAAGGGGTTACTAACCCCTTGCTCCCAGTATTTTAGTTGCCTCTTACGACACGCATGGCTTACGGAGGAAGAATTCTGTTCCACTTCTCCATGGAGATAAGAGGAAATAAACAAGAACAAGAACTAATAAGTAAATAGAAGAAAACCCAGATGGGTGTGTATATATATGCTTGTACATGCAAGTGTAGTGTGACCTAAGTGTAAGTAGAAGTAGCAAGATGCACCTGAAATCTTGCATGCTTATGAGACAGAAAAAAGACACCAGCAATCCTACCATCATGTAAAACAATTACATGCTTCCGTTTTACACTCACTTGGCAGGATGGTAGTACCTTCCTGGGCAGTTGCGGTCTATCACCCTACTACCTAGGGCAATTATAATTATTATTATCATAAATTAGGTAGTAGGTTGGTAGACAGCAACCACCCAGGGAAGTACTACCATCCTGCCAGATGACTGTGAAACAGAAACCTGTAACTGTTTTGCATGATGGTAGGATTGCTGGTTTCTTTTTCTGTCTCATAAACACGCTAGATAACAGGGATATCTTGTTACCCCTACTTACACTTTTGTCACACTTCACAGACACGCACATGCATATATATATACATACATCTAGGTTTTTCTCCTTTTTCTACATAGCTCTTGTTCTTCTTTATTTCTTCTATTGTCCATGGGGAAGTGGAAAAGAATTTTTCCTCCGTAAGCCATGCGTGTCGTATGAGGCGACTAAAATGCCGGGAGCAATAGGCTAGTAACCCCTTCTCCTGTAGACATTTACTAAAAAGAGAAGAAAAACTTTATAAAACTGGGATGCTTGAATGTGCTTGGATGTAGTGTGGATGACAAGAAACAGATGATTGCTGATGTTATGAATGAAAAGAAGTTGGATGTCCTGGCCCTAAGCGAAACAAAGCTGAAGGGGGTAGGGGAGTTTCGGTGGGGGGAAATAAATGGGATTAAATCTGGAGTATCTGAGAGAGTTAGAGCAAAAGAAGGGGTAGCAGTAATGTTGAATGATCAGTTATGGAAGGAGAAAAGAGAATATGAATGTGTAAATGCAAGAATTATGTGGATTAAAGTAAAAGTTGGATGCGAGAAGTGGGTCATAATAAGCGTGTATGCACCTGGAGAAGAGAGGAATGCAGAGGAGAGAGAGAGATTTTGGGAGATGTTAAGTGAATGTATAGGAGCCTTTGAACCAAGTGAGAGAGTAATTGTGGTAGGGGACCTGAATGCTAAAGTAGGAGAAACTTTTAGAGAGGGTGTGGTAGGTAAGTTTGGGGTGCCAGGTGTAAATGATAATGGGAGCCCTTTGATTGAACTTTGTATAGAAAGGGGTTTAGTTATAGGTAATACATATTTTAATAAAAAGAGGATAAATAAGTATACAAGATATGATGTAGAGCAAAATGACAGTAGTTTGTTGGATTATGTATTGGTAGATAAAAGACTGTTGAGTAGACTTCAGGATGTACATGTTTATAGAGGGGCCACAGATATATCAGATCACTTTCTAGTTGTAGCTACACTGAGAGTAAAAGGTAGATGGGATACAAGGAGAATAGAAGCATCAGGGAAGAGAGAGGTGAAGGTTTATAAACTAAAAGAGGAGGCAGTTAGGGAAAGATATAAACAGCTATTGGAGGATAGATGGGCTAATGAGAGCATAGGCAATGGGGTCGAAGAGGTATGGGGTAGGTTTAAAAATGTAGTGTTAGAGTGTTCAGCAGAAGTTTGTGGTTACAGGAAAGTGGGTGCGGGAGGGAAGAGGAGTGATTGGTGGAATGACGATGTAAAGAGAGTAGTAAGGGAGAAAAAGTTAGCATATGAGAAGTTTTTACAAAGTAGAAGTGATGCAAGGAGGGAAGAGTATATGGAGAAAAAAGAGAGAGGTTAAGAGAGTGGTGAAGCAATGTAAAAAGAGAGCAAATGAGAGAGTGGGTGAGATGTTATCAACAAATTTTGTTGAAAATAAGAAAAAGTTTTGGAGTGAGATTAACAAGTTAAGGAAGCCTAGAGAACAAATGGATTTGTCAGTTAAAAATAGGAGAGGAGAGTTATTAAATGGAGAGTTAGAGGTATTGGGAAGATGGAGGGAATATTTTGAGGAATTGTTAAATGTTGATGAAGATAGGGAAGCTGTGATTTCGTGTATTGGGCAAGGAGGAATAACATCTTGTAGGAGTGAGGAAGAGCCAGTTGTGAGCGTGGGGGAAGTTCGTGAGGCAGTAGGTTAAATGAAAGGGGGTAAGGCAGCCGGGATTGATGGGATAAAGATAGAAATGTTAAAAGCAGGTGGGGATATAGTTTTGGAGTGGTTGGTGCAATTATTTAATAAATGTATGGAAGAGGGTAAGGTACCTAGGGATTGGCAGAGAGCATGCATAGTTCCTTTGTATAAGGCAAAGGGGACAAAAGAGAGTGCAAAAATTACAGGGTAATAAGTCTGTTGAGTATACCTGGTAAAGTGTATGGTAGAGTTATTATTGAAAGAATTAAGAGTAAGATGGAGAATAGGATAGCAGATGAACAAGGAGGCTTTAGGAAAGGTAGGGGGTGTGTGGACCAGGTGTTTACAGTGAAACATATAAGTGAACAGTATTTAGATAAGGCTAAAGAGGTCTTTGTGGCATTTATGGACTTGGAAAAGGCGTATGACAGGGTGGATAGGGGGGCAATGTGGCAGATGTTGCAGGTGTATGGTGTAGGAGGTAGGTTACTGAAAGCAGTGAAGAGTTTTTACGAGGATAGTGAGGCTCAAGTTAGAGTATGCAGGAAAGAGGGAAATTATTTCCCAGTAAAAGTAGGCCTTAGACAAGGATGTGTGATGTCACCATGGTTGTTTAATATATTTATAGATGGGGTTGTAAGAGAAGTAAATGCGAGGGTCTTGACAAGAGGCGTGGAGTTAAAAGATAAAGAATCACACATAAAGTGGGAGTTGTCACAGTTGCACTTTGCTGATGACACTGTGCTCTTGGGAGATTCTGAAGAGAAGTTGCAGAGATTGGTGGATGAATTTGGTAGGGTGTGCAAAAGAAGAAAATTAAAAGTGAATACAGGAAAGAGTAAGGTTATGAGGATAACAAAAATATTAGGTGATGAAAGATTGGATATCAGATTGGAGGGAGAGAGTATGGAGGAGGTGAATGTATTCAGATATTTGGGAGTGGACGTGTCAGCGGATGGGTCTATGAAGGATGAGGTGAATCATAGAATTGATGAGGGGAAAAGGGTGAGTGGTGCACTTAGGAGTCTGTGGAGACAAAGAACTTTGTCCTTGGAGGCAAAGAGGGGAATGTATGAGAGTATAGTTTTACCAACGCTCTTATATGGGTGATGAATGTTGCAGCGAGGAGAAGGCTGGAGGCAGTGGAGATGTCATGTCTGAGGGCAATGTGTGGTGTGAATATAATGCAGAGAATTCGTAGTTTGGAAGTTAGGAGGAGGTGCGGGATTACCAAAACTGATGTCCAGAGGGCTGAGGAAGGGTTGTTGAGGTGGTTCGGACATGTAGAGATAATGGAGTGAAACAGAATGGCTTCAAGAGTGTATCAGTCTGTAGTGGAAGGAAGGCGGGGTAGGGGTCGGCCTAGGAAAGGTTGGAGGGAGGGGGTAAAGGAGGTTTTGTGTGTGAGGGGCTTGCACTTCCAGCAGGCGTGCGTGAGCGTGTTTGATAGGAGTGAATGGAGACGAATGGTTTTTAATACTCGACGTGCTGTTGGAGTGTGAGCAAAGTAACATTTATGAAGGGGTTCAGGTAAACCGGCAGGCCAGACTTGAGTCCTGGAGATGGGAAGTACAGTGCCTGCACTCTGAAGGAGGGGTGTTAATGTTGCAGTTTAAAAACTGTAGTGTAAAGCACCCTTCTGGCAAGACAATGATGGAGTGAGTGATGGTGAAAGTTTTTCTTTTTCGGGCCACCCTGCCTTGGTGGGAATCGGCCAGTGTGATAATAATAAAAAAAAATAAATTAGCATGTGGCACTGTTTTTAGCCCATGCCCTTTTCTTCCACTGATGACGACTACTTTCCTTGGCAACAATATGTAGTCAGTGACACCCAGCTGATACTCAGAATTCACTGAAAGGTCAGTGTCAAGATAAAGACCTTGACACTGTCCTTAATTAATCTGTGCAATGCTGTCTCTTTCTGTTTCTTGCCTTATACATTCTGCTTGTAAATGCTTGCTGAGGAAACATTCGTTTTTTTCAGACATTGCTGTTTCTCAATAAGTAACTGCTAGACTTGTGAGAATGTTGAAAAAAGAGTCTTAAATGTTGAAAGAGAGTGGGAGGCATCTACAAGAATTCATTCTCACCACTGGTAATATTCACCTTGGATTATTCTCACCCCTGGTCATATTCACATTTGATCATTCTCATCCCTGGTCATGTTTGTCTGTTCATTCTCATGCTTGGTCATACTCGCCTCTGATCATTCTCCTTCCTAATCATAGTCATCCCTGATCATTCACCTTCCTAATCATTCTCATCCTCTTATTCTCATTCCTGATTTTTCTCATTCCTGATTATTTTCATACCTGGTCACTCCCTGCTCATCTTTATCTCTCATCCCTGAAGGATGTTTCTGGGGGTTAATACCCCAAAGAGATGTAGTCTGGAACTTGGCCACCTGATCAGGTGGCCAAGTCACCCTGGTCACTCTCATCCCTGGTTGTTCTCATTTCTAACTAATTTCATCCCTGATCATCCTCATTCTTGAACTTGTCTCACCCTTGGTCATTTTCATTCCTGTTTATTCTCATGCCTGATCATTCTCATTCCTGACCTTTCTCATCCTTAATTGTTTAAACCCATGGCTATTTTTCAACTCTTGTACAAGGACGTTAAAAAATGGCTACAAGTTCTGAACACTGGCAGAATGCTACTTAAAGACACCAACATAATGCACTAATAAGCTAGTAAGGTGTTAAACATTAAATGCACAAAAAAAAATACCTATTTTGAAACATGGACATATCACAGTAGGCTATGTTAATTTTAAAATAAAATCATCCTTTCAAATTACTTGTACATAGTAGATGAAGATACAAGTTTACTATCAAGGAATCCTAATATTCCCAGAAGACGTGGTGCCAGGAACTCAGCAATAGCATCTAATCCAAGAGAGCTGCTGCTGCCATTATCTGATTCACTTGCTTTGTTACCACTGGGCTGCTGATCAGCATTCAACTCGAGCATCCTCATTTGAGAAAATTCTCTTAGGACAGAACCTCGGTGGTCATGAAGTCCAAGAACTAGTTCATTGACTTGATTCTGTTTAAAATAAAAAAAATGAAATGTACTAAGGACCATAGAAGTAAATAAGTAAAAAAACTGTACTATGTATAACAAAGCACTACAGTAAACCCTCTTATAACGCAACAACACACTGCAATATTGTGTAAAGCAGATTGAAAAAGTGACTTTAAAAATTTTATAGTTTTCTAAAAACCTCGGAAATATGAGCAGTAAATCTAAACAAATTAATTAAGATACATAATTTGAGAAGGACCCTCGATAAAACTTATACAACCTACTCACTGGGCCATGAGTGGTGCCCTCCAGTCTCCCACATTCTTGCTATAAAAGACCAAGTCTTGTCCACTAGACATGGCTTACGGAGGAAGAATTCTGTTCCACTTCCCCATGGAGATAAGAGGAAATAAACAAGAATAAGAACTAGAAAGAAAATAGAGGAAAACCCAGAGGGGTGTGTATATATGTGCTTGTACATGTATGTGTAGTGTGACCTAAGTGTAAGCAGAAGTAGCAAGACATAACTGAAATCTTGCATGTTCATGAGACAGAAAAAAGGACACCAGCAATCCTACCATCATGTAAAACAATTACAGGCTTTCGTTTTACACTCACTTGGCAGGACGGTAGTACCTCCCTGGGCAGTTGCTGTCTACCAACCTACTACCTATGTTCCCTGAATCCCTTCACAAAACATTACCCTGCTCACACTCCAACAGCTTGTCAGGTCCTAAAAACCATTTGTCTCCATTCACTCCTATCTAACACGCTCACACACGCTTGCTGGAAATCCAAGCCCCTTTCCCACAAAACCTCCTTTACCTCCCTCCCTCCAACCTTTCTTAGGACGTCCTCTACCCCGCCTTCCCCTACAGATTTATACGGTCTCCAAGTCCTTCTACTTTGTTCCATTCTCTCTAAATGACCAAATCACCTCAACAACCCCTCTTCAGGCCTCTGACTAATACTTTTAGTAACTCCACACCTCCTCCTAATTTCCACACTATGAATTCTCTGCATAATATTTACACTACACAATGCCCTTAGACACAATATCACTGCTTCCAGCCTCCTCCTCACTGCAACATTTACAACTCATGCCATGGGTTCAAATCCATACCCTTCTGAGAGTAGTTTATAGTTACATTATTATATTTTTTAGGGTTTTAAGGTTTGAGATATCGGCTGTTTGGAGTGACTGTCATATCTGAGTGCCTCTGCAAAGACAATGATTATGAATGAATGATGGTGAAAATGTTGAATGACACTGAAAGCTTTTTTTTTTTTTGTTTTGCTTTTTGGGTCACCTTGCCTCGGTGGGAAATGGCCGATGTGTTAAAAAAATTAACTTCATTCTCCATGGGGAAGTGGAAAAAGAATTCTTCTTCTTTAAGCGATGCATATTTTAAGAGGTGGCCAAAATGCCGGGACCAAGGGGCTTATAAGCCCCTTCTGTATACATTACTAAATTTAAAAAGAAAACTTTGTGTTTTTCTTTTTGGATCACCCTGCCTCGGAGGGATATGGATGGTTCATCAAAAAAAAAAAAAAAAAAAAAAAAAAAAAAAAAAAAAAAAAAAAAAAAAAAAAAAAAAAAAAAAAAAAAAAAAAAAATTATGTATGTCTTTTATGAGCTATCAGACTTGAAGTAATTTTAAAGTGTCTGGCCATATCATTTACCAGAATTTTAAATAATTACTTGGAAAACATACTTAAACTGATTATGACAAACCTGTACAGAACATCGTCTGATGTTATTAATGTGAATATCTGTTGTAACAGCAATGAAGTTTAATGCCGATATTTCTTCTTCTTCTGAATGATGAAATACCAAGTATGCTAAAATATGCTGTAAAAAAAAATGAAATTAATGAAATTTCCTGAATTCAATTACTTTTGCAACAGTTTGAAACAGCTGATTATTGTAATGTTTGTTTTTCTACTATCAAAGTGATATGAACCTTCACAAATGTATGAATTGATAATGGGCTCAATCTGCCAAAAGCTAATGCAAAAGAGCAATGTTCTTACAAATTCACTTTTAATAAATAATTAAAAATCATTCTGTTATCCAATACAAAATTTTAAATTAACCCTTTCACTATTTTATGCTGTGCACACTCACTGCCCAGACCTATTCTCTCATGTCTAGGCCAAAATTCACCACTCACAGCATAATTTAAAGTGCTGTACTTAAAACCTACATGAGTGACACTGGCATCAATTATGTTGATCTATGCAGGAGACAATGAAATGGTTAAAAAGTAAAGAAACACATTTTACAAATATGTGAAAATTATATCAAGTCTGAGAGGAAGAAGTAAAGAGAAAAACATCTGAATCAATCACATCTACCATTAGTAAGAATGTATAACCAAGTTAAGATTTAAAAATAAGGAGTAAGTTTGCTTAAATAATTTACAAACTAAATGCCTTAAAAGCTCACATACACATACACTATAATCATATTTTAGGACCTCTTTTATTTTCTGAGGCATAAAATAATAACACACAATGAATTTAACTTGGAGACCAAAATAAAGTTAAATTCATCAAAAACTCGCATATAAGAGAGGAAACTTATGATGACATTTGGGTCGTCTGTGCTGGCCCATTAACAGATCACAACTGGGGTGATACACTGGTCAAGGACGCACCCTAAATGTAGGTCTTTGGTGAATTTTTCCAGGCACAGTATTGTGACTTTTTTATTCTTTATAGTTAAAACAGTTTTACACACCCATATTGGCAGTAATCTATGTATACATGGCTACTTTAGCTAAATGTATTAAATTAAACCATTAAATACAGGCTCTCCTCACTTAATGACAGAGTTCCGTTCCTAATACCTCATAGATAAACGAAATCATCGCTAAACGAGGAGCATAATATAATGGTAGTGGGTTCATGTCAACCATCTTTGATATTGCTTTAATGTCACCCTTGCACCATTTATAACATTTTTAGTATATTTTTAGATGTTTATACAGTAGTGTACTGTATATTGTAATAAACAGAATAGAGGAAATTAGCTCCAATATACTACATTATTTAGGTATGCATACTGGTCAGACAGCCCATCGTAAGTCTGAGTTGTTGGTAAACGAGTACATCACTGAGGAGAGGCTGTACAAAAAGGCATTTAATGATTTAATAATTCAATTATACAACTAATTCTCTCATGACTGCAAGAGCATAATAACAATATCAATCTTTGGTGGAATACTGCCTGTTTGTTGAAAGAAGAACTATATCAGTATGAAAAAGACTGAAATGGAAGAAAAACTCTTCCCCCATGTATAATACTCTATCCGAATATTAATGTAAGCTCTTCTCCATGCATATAATACAGCTGAGAATTAAGGTAAACTCTTCCCCATGAATACTAATCAAGTTTAGTATTAATGTGTGATACTTAACCAACTTTTAATGTGCTGCCCAACTAAGGAGTAGCAATGATGTAGCATTCCATAACTAGGCATCTGAGGTATGTACATAAAGGATAGACCTGTTATACTACTACTTTTTTTGAGTCAATTGCAATGTATACACCTACCATCCGACTTACGACCAAGTTCGGTTCCAAGAAACTGGTCGTAAGTCGAAATGGTCGTAAGTCGAACTTTGCTACTGAATATCAACAAAACATTTTTGTAATGACTTTATTTTATTGTTTTATTTTGGTATTTCATGAATATTTCATGAATAAGAAGAAGAAAATTGTCAAAGTGGGAAGTCTGAATGTGCGTGGATGTTGTGCAAATGATAAGAAAGAGATGATTGTGGATGTTATGAATGAGAAGAAGCTGGATGTCCTGGCTTTAAGTGAAACAAAGCTGAAGGGATGGGAGAGTTTCAATGGAGAGGAATAAATGGGATTAGGTCAGGGGTTTCAAATAGAGTTAGAGCTAAAGAAGGAGTAGCAATAATGTTGAAGGATAAGCTGTGGCACGAAAAGAGGGACTATAAATGTATTAATTCAATGATTATGTGGAGTAAAATAAAGATTGGATGTGAAAAGTGGGTTATAATAACTGTGCATGCACCTGGAGAAGAGAGAAGTGTAGAGGAGAGAGAGAGATTTTGGGAAATGTTGAGTGAATGCATGGGGGAGTTTTGAATCAAGTGTGAGAGTAATGGTGGTTGGGGATTTCAATGCTAAAGTGGGTAAAAATGTTATAGAGGGAGTAGTAGGTAAATTTGGGGTGCCAGGGGTAAATGTAAATGGGGAGCCTTAATTGAGCTATGTGTAGAAAGAGATTTGGTAATAAGTAATACATATTTTATGAAAAAGAGGATAAATAAATATACAAGGTATGATGTAGCATGTAATGAAAGTAGTTTTTTAGATTATGTATTGGTGGATAAAAGGTTGATGGGTAGGCTCCAGGATGTACATGTTTATAGAGGGGCAACTGATATATCGGATCATTATTTAGTTGTAGCTACAGTTAGAGTAAGAGGTAGTTGGGAAAAGAGGAAGGTGGCAACAAGTAAGAGGAAGGTGAAAGTGTATAAACTAAGGGAGGAGGAAGTTCGGGTGAGATATAAGCGACTATTGACAGAAAGGTGGGCTAGTGCAAAGATGAGTAGTGGGGGGGTATTTAAGAGGGTTGGAATAGTTTTAAAAATGCAGTATTAGAATGTGGGGCAGAAGTTTGTGGTTATAGGAGGGTGGGGGCAGGAGGAAAGAGGAGTGATTGGTGGAATGATGCAGTAAAGGGTGTGATAAAAGAGAAAAAGGTAGCTTATGAGAGGTTTTTACAAAGCAGAAGTGTTATAAGAAGAGCAGAGTATATGGAGAGTAAAAGAAAGGTAAAGAGAGTGGTGAGAGAGTGCAAAAGGAGAGCAGATGATAGAGTGGGAGAGGCACTGTCAAGAAATTTTAATGAAAATAAGAAAAAAATTTGGACTGAGTTAAACAAGTTAAGAAAGCCTAGGGAAAGTATGGATTTGTCAGTTAAAAACAGAGTAGGGGAGTTAGTAGATGGGGAGAGGGAGGTATTAGGTAGATGGTGAGAATATTTTGAGGAACTTTTAAATGTTAAGGAAGAAAGAGAGGCAGTAATTTCATGCACTGGTCAGGGAGGTATACCATCTTTTAGGAGCGAAGAAGAGCAGAATGTAAGTGTGGGGGAGGTACGTGAGGCATTACGTAGAATGAAAGGGGGTAAAGCAGCTGGAACTGATGGGATCATGACAGAAATGTTAAAAGCAGGGGGGGATATAGTGTTGGAGTGGTTGGTACTTTTGTTTAATAAATGTATGAAAGGGGAAGGTACCTAGGGATTGGCAGAGAGCATGTATAGTCCCTTTATATAAAGGGAAAGGGGACAAAAGAGACTTTAAAAATTATAGAGGAATAAGTTTACTGAGTATACCAGGAAAAGTGTACAGTAGGGTTATAACTGAAAGAATTAGAGGTAAGACAGAATGTAGGATTGCGGATGAGCAAGGAGGTTTCAGTGTGGATAGGGGATGTGTAGATCAAGTGTTTACATTGAAGCATATACAGTGGACCCCCGGTTAACGAACTTTTTTCATTCCAGTAGTATGTTCAGGTGCCAGTACTGACCGAATTTTTCCCCATAAGGAATATTGTGAAGTAGATTAGTCCATTTCAGACCCCGAAACATACACGTACAAACGCACTTACATAAATACACTTACATAATTGGTTGCATTTGGAGGTGATCGTTAAGCGGGGGTCCACTGTATGTGAACAGTATTTAGATAAAGGTAGGGAAGTTTTTATTGTATTTATGGATTTAGAAAAGGCATATAATAGAGTGGATAGAGGAGCAATGTGGAAGATGTTGCAAGTATATAGAATAGGTGGTAAGTTATTAACCCTTTGACTGTCGAAGGGCCCAATCCTGAAGTTGCTCCTGGTGTCGCAAAATATTCGAAAAAAAAAAAATTATTTTTTCTTATGAAATGATAGAGAATCTTTTCCCGATTGTAAAGACACCAAAAAAACGAAATTTGATGGAAAACTGACGGAATTACGCTCTCGCGAAGTTAGCGACTTCGGCGATATTTAAAAATCGGCAATTTCGCCCACTTTGAGCCCTATTTTCGGCTAATTCCATTATTCCAGTCAACCAAACACATAACTATTTCTTCAGAACTCTATTTTTTCTATCGATTGAGCACAAGAAACTGCCCATTTACCGATTTCAACTACCCAATAACATGGTCAGAAATTTGCAATTTGGCCAATTTCACGAAAATTAAAAAATACGACAATTTCAAAATAAGGTCCAGAATGAACAATGCAGACATTCCTGGCTCTAAAATAAGATTTTCTTTGTTCATCAGTCATGTCTCCAGGTCCCTGTGATATTACTCTTGCTTTTTATTTTGAAATTTTATTCAAATAAAAAATAGAAGATTTACTGTTATGCAGACTACTGCAATACTGTAACAATTGTAAAAATTACATCAACCCATTCATGACTGCGTATTAGAATGGCTATTTGGACATTTATTGGACAATGACATCATTTGTTTACTTTTGAACATCGGCAAAAATCAAACATTTCCTGTACTTTGTGCTCCATTTCCAGGTTCTTTTTATAGTAAAATTAATCAAAATCACCTCCATTTCTATAATATAGTTTCCATTCTATCAAATGAGACCATGAAAACGAGAATACAACCACAAATACTATACGAAAATAGACCACAAAGTCGGCATTTTAATTAAAAAAAACGGTCGGAGTTTTTTTTTTCTCATTATGCACTGCGTGCTCCAGGATTTTTTTTATGTGGTGCACACTGACCACACAGACCCATTCTCTCACATGTGGGCCTACTAGCTTTCTCCTGCCTGATTTGAAGCCGCTAGAATTTATGAGTATATATACGTCAAACACGGTACATCACAAACGTATATATACGGCCGCGACAGTCAAAGGGTTAAATGCTGTAAAGTTTTTATGAGGTTAGTGAGGCTCAGGTTAGGGTGTGTAGAAGAGAGGGAGACTACTTCCCGGTAAAAGTAGGTCTTAGACAGGGATGTGTAATGTCACCATGGTTGTTTAATATATTTATAGATGGGGTTGTAAAGGAAGTAAATGCTAGGGTGTTCGGGAGAGGGGTGGGATTAATTTTTGGGGAATCAAATTCAAAATGGGAATTGACACAGTTACTTTTTGCTGATGATACTGTGCTTATGGGAGAGTCTAAAGAAAAATTGCAAAGGTTAGTGGATGAGTTTGGGAATGTGTGTAAAGGTAGAAAGTTGAAAGTGAACATAGAAAAGAGTAAGGTGATGAGGGTATCAAATGATTTAGATAAAGAAAAATTGGATATCAAATTGGGGAGGAGGAGTATGGAAGAAGTGAATGTTTTCAGATACTTGGGAGTTGACGTGTCGGCAGATGGATTTATGAAGGATGAGGTTAATCATAGAATTGATGAGGGAAAAAAGGTGAGTGGTGCGTTGAGGTATATGTGGAGTCAAAAACGTTATCTATGGAGGCAAAGAAGGGAATGTATGAAAGTATAGTAGTACCAACACTCTTATATGGGTGTGAAGCTTGGGTGGTAAATACAGCAGCGAGGAGACGGTTGGAGGCAGTGGAGATGTCCTGTTTAAGGGCAATGTGTGGTGTAAATATTATGCAGAAAATTCGGAGTGTGGAAATTAGGAGAAGGTGTGGAGTTAATAAAAGTATTAGTTAGAGGGCAGAAGAGGGGTTGTTGAGGTGGTTTGGTCATTTAGAGAGAATGGATCAAAGTAGAATGACATGGAAAGCATAAAAATCTACAGGGGAAGGAAGGCGGGGTAGGGGTCGTCCTCGAAAGGGTTGGAAACAGGGGATAAAGGAGGTTTTGTGGGCAAGGGGCTTGGACTTCCAGCAAGCGTGCGTGAGCGTGTTAGATAGGAGTGAATGGAGACTAATGGTACTTGGGACCTGACGATCTGTTGGAGTGTGAGCAGGGTAATATTTAGTGAAGGGTTTCAGGGAAACTGGTTATTTTCATATAGTCAGACTTGAGTCCTGGAAATGGGAAGTACAATGCCTGCACTTTAAAGGAGGGGTTTGGAATATTGGCAGTTTGGAGGGATATGTTGAGTATCTTTATATGTGTATGCTTCTAAACTGTTGTATTCTGAGCACCTCTGCAAAAACAGTGATAATGTGTGAGTGTGGTGAAAGTGTTGAATGATGATGAAAGTATTTTCTTTATGGGATTTTCTTTCTTTTTTGGGTCACCCTGCCTCGGTGGGAGACAGCCGACTTGTTGAAAAAAAAAAAAAAAAAGTTTTACTTTACTTTTTATGTTGTTAGTACTGTATTTTATACTGTAAGGTTTAGGATAAACACTGTGTACAACACAAATAGTTTTTATTTCCCAGAAATTTGGCATAAAAAACACGGTCGTAAGTCGAGTGGTCGTAAGTCGAGCAGGTCGTAAGTCAGATGGTAGGTGTAAACCCAGATGACCCTCAGCCTTCTACCTCTGGTGCTGGGCCCTCGTGTTCACGTTCAGTTGTTCCAGAACCCAAGAGGAAACTTCTATTTTCCCAAATCCCAGACTCAGATGAGAGCATGGGTGATGATAGTGATAGTGAATATGAACTACAAGCTCTTCAAACTAGTTCCAGTAGTGATAGTGAAGTGCAATATTCCCCAGTGAAGCGTCAGTATATACGACGATATATGCGCTCTGGAAGTGTGCCATATGTTATACCAAGGGGAAGGAGTGTATCTCGGAGTACATCCCGTGGCTGTACAACAGGAACAGACAGTGAAAATGACGAAGATACTGTTGCAATTGGGATGGAAAATGTGCGTGGTGGTAGTGGTGCCGGCGGTGAGGCACCAGCAGTGGGCCATGCTGCCACCCACGCTGCCAGCCACGCCGCTGCCTCAGCTGATCTAGAACAAAGGCCACCATCCCCCACTCCCCCACCACACCAGCCTCCACAACCACAACCTCCACAACCATAACCTCCACAACCACAACCACCTGTCATTGTCCAGTACCCACCAGCAGACCGCACCTGGGATTGGCAGGAAGCTGTCAATTTTGTTCCAAATCCCCACCAGTTTGATGGCAGCCAAAGTGGAATACGGCCATCTTGTGCACTTGGGAACAATGCCACTGAACTGGAATGTTTCGAGTTATTCTTTGACGAACCACTGATGAAAAGTATTGTCATGGAAAGCAACACATACTACGAGTACACCATGGCAAACACAATACTTTCACCAAAATCACGTCTACACCAATGGAAGGAGGCAACTGTGGCTGAGATGTATCTTTTCTTTGCCACAATAATGCTTATGCCACATGTGTATAAGCACAAAGTGAAATCATACTGGTCAACAGACCCCCTGATTGCAACACCAGGTTTCAGTGATATAATGCCAGTGAATCGATTTGTGCTAATGTTACGTATGCTTCACTTCTCAGATAAAACCAGGCCTGACAGAACTGACAGGTTATATAAGATTAGGAATGTGTTTGTGTATCTGAAACAGAAATTCAGTACTCATTTTTATCCCTTCAGGAAGCTTGTAATTGACGAGTCTTTGATTCTGTTCAAAGGAAGACTCTCTTTCAAGCAGTACATACCAAGCAAGAGGAAACACTTTGGTATAAAGTTGTTTGTGCTTTGTGATTGTTACAGTGGTCTGGTATTGGATATTATTGTGTACACTGGAAGTTATACATTGCAAAATACCAGGAAGTTATTGGGCATCTCAGGTGATGTGGTTCGAACAATGATAGAACCATACCTTGGTAAGGGGCATATATTATATACAGATAACTGGTACACAAGCCCCTCACTCAGTGATTTTTTGCGAGTGAACATGACAGATGTGTGTGGCACAGTGCGTGCAAATCGAAAACATATGCCCAGGTTTGATGCTGGCACTCGCAGAGGTGAGGTGCAGGTGTTTGCTGCCAATGACATCATGGCATTTCGGTGGCATGACAAACGAGATGTCACACTGTTGTCATCAATTCACCCTAATGAAATGGCAGACAGTGGCAGGCAGCATAGAGAGAGAAATGAACCCATTCTAAAACCTGCAGCTGTGATTGATTACACCTTCAACATGCGTTCAGTGGACAAATGTGACATGCAGATTGGGTTTGCTGATTGTGTTCGCAAGAGTTATAAGTGGTACATCAAACTGTTTTTCCATCTTCTGGACATTTCCATGCTCAATGCTTATAATATGTATAAGATGAGCACCAGAAACAAACCACAGTACGGCGAATTCTGTTTGTCTGTCATCAGACAAATAGTATTCAAGTACCAAGGAAATGCACCTGCAATTGACCGCCCACCAAATTATCAACAACTACCTGCTCGTCTGAAGCATGGTGATCACTTCCTGGTAAAACTGCCTGCTACTGCTTTGAAGAAAAAGGCTCAGAAGAGGTGTTACGTCTGTTCACATACAAAAAAACGCCCACGACAACGCAGAGACACTCGTTTTATGTGTGAGGAGTGCAAAACTCCACTGTGCATGACACCATGTTTCAAAGAGTTCCACAGGCTGCAGAACTTCTAGAAACATGTCCTGTGACTGTATATGTGTATATAAAATATAGAAAAATAGTAATAAACAACATTTCATATTGTTTGTTTGTGTAAATATTTTCTGTAAACAAAAGAATGACAACAGTGTTTACGCCCTTATTGTGTAGTATTGAAAAAGAAATAACTTACAAAATACTGATCATGTTGGCCTCAGAGGCCATAAAAGTTACTCAGAAAAAGAAAAATTGAAAAAAAATTGAAAATAGTACATAAAAAAGTAAATAGAAAAATACCGGGTGACGGCAGTTGGCGATGTTACCATATGTTGTTCAATTTTGGCAAATTTCACACCTCCATATCTCGGTAAGTATTGACGTTAAAATTTTTTTGTTTAGCCTATAATGTTTAGAAAAAAAATACTCTATTTTTTCATAAGAAAAAATAATTTTTTTTTTTTTTGAAATTTGGCCGACCCTGAGAACGAGTTTCGGAGAGGGCCTGTCGACCCTCAAAGGGTTAATTACACACAGAAAATTACCCTCTCTTTCTTTTAATAATTTTTTATAATCATAACCCTAATTTTTAAAGGGGTGGACATGTAAGGCAGCAGAAGACCTCAGTCAGATGACCAAAAGCTTCAGCTGTGGGTCATCATATGACTAAGACCAACATCAGGGAATAATTGTCCTGTTTTCTGACAAACCTAATACTTATCTACCTCAACCTATTTGGAGCGCTAACAGAGATGAGTAGATCAATATCATGAGAGAAATCAGTGACAAAGCATGTATAAATAATCAGCAATGGCAGAACCTGGAAGTGGTCAATAAGAATGTCTCGAAGACGGAGACCAAGACATGCTGCCAGCTCCTGCAGAAGTCCAGGTCTTGATTCTTGTGATGCTCGCACTGCTAGGACAGGCAGTAAGTAATGAATCTGACTGCTGATAAAGTATCCTAGTTTACTACTTGACTGATTCCTAAAAAAAAATAAAAATCTATGAATAAGTTTTTAGTTACAACTAAATTAAAATTTTTGAAAACTATTATATACAGCAATTTTATGTCTCTTCATATACATATGTGCATGCAGGTATAAATTTAGGTAAATGTAAAAGCAAAACCAGACCCACTGCAGATTGCAGATTGTGTGATAATTATCATTTCAAACAGTATATTTTCCTGTTAATCTGACCTCTACAGCTCTTATGGAGTAAGTGAATGAATTCAGATATTTGGAAGGGAATATGTTGGTAGATGGGTTTACAAAAAAAAGAAAGAAGGAAAAAAGATGGGGTGTGTGTTGAGATATTTGTAGCATCTGGAGCATCCAACAGGCTTGTATGAGTATGTTAGATCAGGGTGGAAACAAGAATCATGCATATGTTGATGAAATATGATATTGACACATTGATGAATAAGACATTTGCAACACTTGGATATCTTTATTACCAAAACATTTCACCTGCACAATGGGTTTTTTTCATTGTGAAACAGGTGAACAGAGAACTGGAAGAAGCATAAGTAGTTTTCATTCGACCAGTCCAATACCCTCGGTTGGAGGTAGTCAGTCCCTCAAGCCTGAGGGACTGACATCCTCCCACCAAAAGTGATAGAATGATCATATCAAAGCTACTTACACTGTTTCTGGTGCTGTATTTTCCTGAATCTGACTGAACAACCATATTGAGCAGTTGAAATATTTCAGCAATAAAGGCATCCAAGTATTTCAAATGTCTTATTCATTGCAGACAAACAGCTTGAAGTGCTGTAGGAGTGTGAGCAAGGTAACATTTTTGAAGGGATTCAGGGGAGTCTGTTAACTGAAGTGGAGTCCTGGAGGTGGAAAGTACAGAGCCTGCACTGTCAAGGAGGGATGGGGATGTAATAGTTCAGAGGGTTATTTGAATTGTAATGTCTGCACACTTCTGGCAAGACAACTGTTGACTGAATGATGGAGAATATTTTTTTTTTTTTTTGGATCACCTTACCACAGTGAAAAATGGCTAGTATGGCTAAAAAACGTTCCTAAAATCAATTTTATTTCACATGCCTGTATACAGAGACACAATTTCAGTGGTTTATTATTATGGTCATGCATACTTTTATCACCTATTTAATGATTATTTACCTGCCCATTCCTATTTCACTTGACAATCCCATATAAAAGTCTTTCTGTTATTAAAAAAATTTCCAATAAGGTGAGAAAAAGGCAGTTAGCTTTTTTACAGAACACACTCAACTGCCATGTGTGTCATAAGAGGTAACTAAAATGCTGGGAGCAAGGGGCTTGTAGCCCGTTCTCCTGTATAAATTACTAAATTTAAAAAGAAAAACTTCTGCTTTTCTTTTTAGGTTACCCTGCCTTGGTGGGACACAGCCAGTTCATTAAAAAAAAAAAAAACACTCAACAGTGAGAGAAAGAACTTACCTCTTGTTTGTGGAGGAGACTGGCCACTCAAAGACTTCCGCAATATGGCTGAGCACAGCGCCAACTTCACCAGGATTAATAATCTCTGTTAACACCTAAAAAAGAAAAAAATACAGGAAAATTGTTAGCAGAAAAATAGAAAATAAATAAATTTCATTATGTAGGCAAATATATTAAAAAATTAAAGATATTTCCTAATATATAGAAATCACCAGGTAGTAGGTTGGTAGAGAGTAACCACCCAGGGAGGTACTACCGTCCTGTGGTAGTAGGTTGGTAGACAGCAACTACCCAGGGAGGTACTACTATCCTGTGGTAGTAGGTTGGTAGACAGCAACCACCCATTGAGATACTACCGTCTTGTGGTAGTAGGTTGGTAGACAGCAACCACCCAGGGAGGTATTACCGTCCTGCCAAGTGAGTGTGAAACAGAAACCAGTAACTGTTTTACATGAGGGTTGAAATGCTGGTGTCTGTTTTTCTGTCTCATAAACACGCAGGATAACAGGTATATCTTGCTACTTCTACTACACTTAGGTCACACTACACATGCATGTACACACATATATACAGTGGACCCCCGCATAACGATTACCTCCGAATGCGACCAATTATGTAACTATTTATGTAAGTGCGTTTGTACGTGTATGTTTGGGGGTCTGAAATGGACTAATCTACTTCACAATATTTCTTATGGGAACAAATTCGGTCAGTAATGGCACCTGAACATACTTCTGGAGTGAAAAAATATCGTTAACCGGGGGTCCACTGTATATGCATATGCATCTGAATTTTCTTCTATTTTCTTAATAGTTCTTGTTCTTTATTTCCTCTTATCTCTATGGGGAAGTGGAAAAGAATTCTTCCTCCATAAGCCAGCGTATTGTAAAAAGCGACTAAAATGCCAGGAGCAAGGGACTAGTAACCCCTTCCCCTGTATAAATTACTAAGTTTAAAAAGAAAAACCTCACTTTTTCTTTTTAAACTTTAGTTTTTCTTTTTAGGTCACCCTGCCTCGGTGGAATACGGTCGGTTCATTGAAAAAAAAAAAGATATAAAATATAAACACAAGTACTGTATAACACTGGATGTTCATTTGGAATACTTTCTGGAAAATCTGGGAGCTTTGAGTGAAGAGCAAGGTGAAAGGTTTTACAATGGCATCAAGGAAATGGAGAGAAAGTACCAAGGTAGATTGAGTGTCAGTATAATGGTCAACCACTGCTGCATGTTGCAGCACAGAGAGATACCACTAAAAATACATAAATAGAAGAGTGACAGTGCAGTTTTGAAGGAAAAAGACAGAGATTTAATGGAAAGGAGTGTGGAATTTATTAGTGGCGAATCTTATAAATATTTTAATGGAACCTGGTGTAACTTCAGTAAATATACCTTTTCTCAACTGTTGTTTATACAATAACAAACTATTTTATGCATACATTTTAAGTAAAGGTCTACATTATGTGGTGAAGAAACCTTACATGATAGAAAAACACCAGGGAGCCATGGTGGTGGGTGGGTAGCCTGGGAGCCATGGTTGTGCGTAGGTATGTGATGAATGGTTTAGAAAACCAACAAGTTGAAAAATTGAGACACTTATGGAACACATGGGAATCTTTATTGAAGAAACGTTTCGCCACACAGTGGCTTCATCAGTCCAATACAAAGTAGAAATGGGTAAGGAGAGGAGAAGTTTGAGGTAATCAGTCCCTCAACCTGGTTTTCTAAACCATTCATCACATCTGTCAGACACGGCAACATCATGGGATCTTGGTACAAAGACTTAAACGCTTGCCCAACCTTTGGACGACGACCTACTTACACTAGTGGCAGGTCCCACTGTGATCCCGCCTCCTCCTGCTTCACTTCATCTGACTGCAGTATATAAGCCACCTCTCTGGTCCTATGCTGCATTTCCTACAAGAGTGATGGACTGAACACATCAATTGCAGGTTGAGGGACTGATTACCTCAAACTTCTCCTCTCCTTACCCATTTCTACTTTGTATTGGACTGTGCATAGGTAGCCTGGGAGCCATGGTGATGGGTGGGTAGCCTGGGAGCCACAGCGGTGGGTGGGTAGCCTGGGAGCCATGGTGGTGAGTGGGTAGCCTGGGAGCCATGGTGGTGGGTAGGTAGCCTGGAAACCATGGTGATGGGTGGGTAGCCTGGGAGCCATGGTGGTGGGTGGGTAGCCTGGGAGCCATGATGGTGAGTGGGTAGCCTGGGAGCCATGGTGGTGGGTGGGTAGCCTGGGAGCCATGGTGGTGGGTGGGTAGCCTGGGAGCCATGGTGATGGGCGGGTAGCCTGGGAGCCATGGTGGGTGGGTGGGTATCCTGGGAGCCATGGTGGTGGGTGGGTAGCCTGGGAGCCATGGTGGTGGGTGGGTAGCCTGGGAGCCATGATGGTGAGTGGGTAGCCTGGGAGCCATGGTGGTGGGTGGGTAGCCTGAGATCCATGGTGATGGGTGGGTAGCCTGGGAGCCATGGTGGGTGGGTGAGTAGCTTGGGAGCCATGGCAGTGGGTGGGTAGCCTGGGAGCCATGGTGGTGGGTGGGTAGCCTGGAAGCCATGGTGGTGGGTGGGTAGTCTGGGAGCCATGGACAAAACCTGTAGCCCCAGCCAAAGGGAAGAACAGGAAAATGGGTTGGCTAGGACCCTAGGAGGGTGGCCTGTACTGGACTGATGGCTGTCACTCACTATCTCCTTTATTTCTTGCCTTCTTTACTTATTGCTTCCCTCCCTCACTCCCTCCCTACCTTGCTGTCTTTCACCTCTACCATTACAAGGGGTAAGAGAGGATAGGTGCTCACATGTCCTAGACATGTGTGTGTGACATAACATCAACTCTTACTCACCATTTCCTTCAACACACGACATTAGTTTACAGAGATATTAATTCAATAGTGGTTAAATATCAAGCGGTGTTGTATTGAGTGATCCCATTTGAGTGAAAACACAGACCCTACCATCACCAGTCACACACGAGTGAACTTTTACTGCATACAGCAAATGTGCAAAATTGCACATGGCAACTCTGCATAAAGTGAGGGAAATCTGCATATCCCTTTCCCATCTTATGCTTGGGATAATGAAAAATCTGATTATTTGAGAGAAGGTATAGATCCCCGGAACTTTCCCACCCCCCTCCAATTTAAGGCTGAAGTCAACTTATGGTCTGTAACATAAATTATGCCTCTATAAGTCATCCCATGTTACATTAATTTAACCAAAGGGTGTATAAATCTGTAGTGGTGGGGAGAAGGGGTAGGAGTCATCCTAGGAAAGAATGGAGGGAGGAGGTAAAAGAGGTTTTGTGTGCAAGGGGCTTGGACATGCAGCAGGTATGTGTGAGTGTGTTAAATAGGGGTGAATAGAGACAAATAGTTTTTGGGACCTGACAAGCTGTTGGAGTGTGAGCAGAGTAATATTTTGTGAAAGGATTTGGGGAAACCAGTTAGCCAGACTTGAGTACTGGAGGCAAGAAGTACAATGCCTGCACTTTAAAGGAGGTATTTGGGATATTGGCTGTTTGGAGTAACATCTAAACTATTGTATCTGAGTGCCTGTGCAAAGACAATGATTATGTGTAAATGATAATGAAAGTGTTCAAGGATGGTGAATGTGTTTGTTTCTTTTTTGGGTCATCCTGCTTTGGTGGGATATGGTTGGTTTGTCAAAAAAAAATTAACGTTAGACAAAGATGCACAAAGCTACCATGGTTGTTTATATATTTATATATGGGATTGTAAAGGAAGTGAATGCTATTATGTTGGAGAGAATTGTAGGATTAAAAGAAAGAATCAATACAAAGTGGGAGTTGTCACAGCTGCTTTTTGCCAAAGGCACTGTGCTATTGGGAAATTCTGAAGAGAAGGTATGTAAACAAAGGGTATGTAAACAAAGAAAATTGAAAGTGAAATCAGGAACGAGCAAGGTGATGAGAATAACAAAAAAATTAGGTAATGGAGTAAGTGAATGTGTTCATATATTTGGGAATGGACTTGTCAGCAGATAGGTCTATGAAAGACAAGGTGAATCATAGAATTGATGAGGGGAAAAAGGTGAGAGGTGCATTGAGGCATCTGTGGAGACAAAGAACATTATCCATGGAGGCAGTGCAGATATCATATCTGAAGGGAAGTCTATAAAGGATGAGGTGAGTCACTAACTGATGAGGAAAAAAAGATGGGCAGTGCACCGAGGCATGTGAAGAAAAAGAACTTTATCCATGGAGGCAAAAAAAAAAAAAGGAGTATATCAGAGTATAGTGGTACCAGCACACTTTTATGGGTGTGAAGCATTGGTTTTAAATGTTGTAGCAAGAAGGAAACTGGAGGAAATGGAGATTTTGTGTCTGAGGGCAATGTGTGGTATGAATATTCAGCAGAGAATTCATAGTTTGGAGATTAGAAGGAAGTGCAAGGTTACTAAAGGTATTATCCAGAGGGATGAAGAGGGGGTTATTGAGGTGGTTGTGACATTTAGAGGATGGTGCAAAATAGGATGACCTGGAGGGTGTATAAATCTGTAGTGGAGATAAGGAGGGGTAGGGGTCACCCTAAGAAATGCTGAAGGGAGAGGATTAAGGAGGTTTTGTGTGAGAGGGGCTCTGACATCCAACAAGCATGTGTGAGTGTGTTAGATATCTGTGAGTGGAGGCAAGTGGTTTTTATGACTTGATGTGCTGTTGGAGTGTGAGCAAGGTAACATGAAGGGATTTAAGGAAACCAGTTAGCCAGACTTGAGTCTTGGAAGTGGGAAGTACAATGCTTGCACTTTGAAGGAGTGGGGATATTTGCAGTCTGGAGGGGCATCTGAACTGTAGTATCAGCATGCCTCTGGTAAGATAGGGATAAGAGTGAATCATGGTGTAAGTGTTTATTTTTTTTTAGGTCGCTCTACCTAGGTAGAAGACAGCTGGTGTGTTAATAAAAAACATAAATTGGAAGGACAAATGATAGCGCATGCATACGAAACTCAAGCATTATGTTTTAAACAAATATTTCATTAACTCACCTGAGCAAGAGAATTTCTGTGTCTAGTATAAAGATCCTTAAGAGTCAGTCCCAAAGCTTTGGCCAGAGAATGTATTATAAGGTGGGACTGGGCAGTTACCATTCTGTTTGAGTGGACTAAACACCGCAGTAACAGCACCAACATTCCTCCTGTGAGTCCCACTGCAGGGCATCTGTAAATTCAGAAATAAACTGCACTTAGGAGAGGAAATTTATAACTTATGTTACGATCTGTCTTGGACCATAGGAATCAACTATATTTCTTAAACAAATTAATAAAAGAACATAGTACAAATACAAAAACAGTGTATTCAAAATAAAATGTACAAGATATAATACAGTATGATTATTATGACATTCGTAGGGAAGTGCTAAACCTGAAGGGGACATACAGCACCCAGGGGATGGAAGGTAATTAAGTCTGATCTGAGGAAAGAGCCCTTCACCAGCACTAGGGCATTCCAATTGAAAGGTACGCTAAAATGTACAATTTAAGCTGTAGCCAGTAGAGGCAAATGAGGTTACAACACAGTTCAGATATTATGCAAGAATATGTAAATATTGACAGTAAATATACAGCTTAAATGAACACCTTTAGTGTCATGTATTCGTGCAGCAGAGTATATATTTGTGACACACAAAAACCTTACTTCACTAGATGATGCAGAGCTTCAAGAACAACCAGAGGAGATTTACTGGAAGTGCTCCCAGCTGCTTTGCTCTTCTTCATTATATCATTCAGACAAGTAAGAACAACCTCTCCTTCCTTTGAAACACCTGCACTTTTTGAGTCCTAGGAATAAAGTATGACTGATTAGTTAAATTACAGTTTTACAAACTAAGAGCATTTTATTAATTCAAAACAGCAACTCCAATCATTGACTCAACAAGCAGCAGAAAATGAGAACAAGAAACAAAATGCCATAAAATTTATTATACAAAATAAGGTTGACCTCGTTAGACAAAAAGTATAGTAGACCCCCAGTTTTCATAATTAATCTATTCCAGAAGGTTAGCCAAAATCTGAAATGGCCGAAAACCAAAGTGATATTTCCCATAAGAAATAATGTAAATCCAATTAATACGTTCCAGATACCCTAAAATATTAAAAAAAAAAAAAAATTTTGAAAGAATAACTATAGTTTTACATACAGAAAACAGTGAGAAAGAAATATAAAGCACTAATTTTAATGATAAATGTATATTACGTACCTTTACTGAAGACTCTTGTTGGCATATGGAAGAAAGCGAGGAGGGGAGAGGGAGGAGAGTTTATTGTTTGGAAGGGGAATCCCCCTCTATAAGGACTTCAGGTATCAAAGCCCTCTCTGGGGTTAATTCCCTTCTTTGTCTTTTACTGCCACTAGGACCAGCTTTAGAGTCACTGTACCCCTGTTGCACAAAAAATCTGTCCAGAGAGCTCTGTTTCTGGTGTCTCTGTAAGATTTGCCTAAAATGGGACACGACACTGTCATTGAACATGTTGCAGACATGGCTTGCAACAGTTTTGTTAGGGTGATATGAGCAGGAGCATTGTCCATTACAAGGAGGCACTTAAGTGGCCATTTATTTTCCAGGAGGTATTTCTTCACACTCGGGCCAAACACTTCATTAACCCACTCAATGAAAATTAGCCTCATGACCCGTGCCTTATTGTTAGCCTTCCACATCACACAATTTACTCTTTGTGACACTGTTTTCCTTGAACACTCAGGGATTTTCAGAGTGATACACGAGTAAAGGCTTCACTTTGAAATCCCCACTAGCGTTACCACAAAACAAAAGAGTTAGCCTATCCTGGCAGTGCCTTTTCCTCCTGTGACATAGGTCCTCTTTGGCTTTTTCTTCCAAAAGAGGCCTGTTTTGTCACAAATGAACACTTGTTGAGGGAGGAATCCTTCAGCCTCTACGTACCCCTTGAATTCATCAACAAATGCTTCAGCCACATGTTTGTCTGAACTTGCAGCCTCACCATGCCTTACAACACTGTGTATGCCACTTCGCTTCTTGAATCTGTCGAACCAGCCTTTGCTGGCCTTAAATTCACTAACAGCAGCACTTGTTTCCGGCATTTTCTTTATGAGATACGCATGCAACTGCCTTGCCTTCTCGCATATTATCCCCTCCAAAACATCAGCTCCCGCTAACTGTTTCTCGTTTATCCAAACCAACAACAACTTCTCCACATCCTCGATTGTTTGTGATTTCTGTTTCGTTAGCATATTTACCCCTTTCATAACATCAGGTTTCTTGATTTCTGCTTTCTTCACCAGAATGGAACTAATTGCTGATGTCGACTTGCCATACATCCTGGCGAGCTGGGCCACATGTACGCCACTTTCATATACTGCTATAACTTCTTTCTTGAATTCTATCGTGCTTCTCACCTTCTTTACCTAAGGGCTGGCACTGAACTTTCCTTGGCCCTATGATGGCTTATTTCACAAACGCAATCAATAAACAAGCACCAAAAACAATGGATGAACGTGTGGAGTATTCCTAACTCAAGAGACAGATGCGATACATGTGTGATACATGTGAGAAAGTGTGTTGCCGGCATGTGGACCCGTCTCATACCAATGATTTCCAAGTGGATGGATGAAATCTGGGGGAAAATTTCGCCGAAAAAAGTGCTTGATTTCCGAATTGTACGATTCCCACACCTGCCGAAAACTGGGGATTTGGTAATAACTAATACATATTTTATGAAAAAGAGGATAAATAAATATACAAGGTATGATATAGCACATAATGAAAGTAGTTTGTTAGATTATGTATTGGTGGATAAAAGGTTGGGTAGGCTCCAGGATGTACACATTTATAGAGGGGCAACTGATATATCAAATCATTATTTAGTTGTAGCTACAGTTAGAGTAAGAGGTAGATGGGACAAGAGGAAAAGGGCAACAACAAGTAAAAGAGAGGTGAAAGTGTATAAACTAAGGGAGGAGGAAGTTTGGGTGAGATATAAGCAACTATTGGCAGAAAGGTGGGCTGGTCCAAGTATGAGTAGTGGAAGGGGGGAGGGAGGGTTGAAGAGGGTTGGAATAGTCTTAAAAATGCAGTATTAGAATGTGGGGCAGAAGTTTGTGGCTATATGAGGGTGGGTGCAGGAGGAAAGAGGAGTGATTGATGGAATGATGAAGTAAAGGGTATGATAAAAGAGAAAAAGGTAGCTTATGAGAGATTTTAACAAAGCAGAAGTGTTATAAGAAGAGTAGAGTATATGGAGAGTAAAAGTAAGGTGAAGAGAGTGGTGAGAAAGTGCAAAAGGAGAGCAGATGATAAGAGTGGGAGAGGCACTTTCAAGAAATTTTAGTGAAAATAAGGAAAACTTTTGGAGTTAAACAAGTTAAGAAAGCCTAGGGAACGAATGGATTTGTCAGTTAAAAACAGAGTAGGGGAGTTAGTAGATGGAGAGATGAAGGTATTGGGTAGACAGTGAAAATATTTTGAGGAACTTTTAAATGTTGACGAAGGAAGGGAGGCGGTAATTTCATGCACTGGTCAGGGAGGTATACCATCTTTTAGGAGTGAAGAAGAGCAGGATGCGAGTGTGGGGAGGTGCGTGAGGCATTACATAGAATGAAAGGGGGTAAAGCAGCTGGAGCTGACGGGATCATGACAGAAATGTTAAAAGCAGGGGAAGATATAGTGTTGGAGTGGTTGGTATTTTTGTTTAATAAATGTATGAAAAGGTTGGAAGGAAGGGGTAAGGGAGGTTTTGTGGGCGAGGGGCTTGGACTTCCAGCAGGCATGCATGGGCATGTTCGATAGGAGTGAATGGAGACGAATGGTATTTGGGACCTGACGATCTGTTGGAGTGTGAGCAGGGTAACATTTAGTGAAGGGACTCAGGGAAACCGGTTATTTTTATATAGCTGGACTTGAGTCCTGGAAATGGGAAGTACAATGCCTGCACTCTAAAGGAAGAGTTTTGGGATATTAGCAGTTTGGAGGGATATGTTGTGTATCTTTATACGTATATGCTTCTAAGCTGTTGTATTCTGAGCACCTCTGGAAAAACAGTGATTATGTGTGAGTGAGGTGAAAGTGTTGAATGATGATGCAAGTATTTTCTTTTGGGGGATTTTCTTTCTTTTTGGGTGACCCTACCTCGGTGGGAGACGGCCGACTTGTTAAAAAAAAATTCATGCTTATTTAATTTTTTTTTTTTTTTCAACAAGTCGGCCGTCTCCCACCGAGGCAGGGTGACCCAAAAAAAGAAAGAAAATCCCCAAAAAGAAAATACTTTCATCATCATTCAACACTTTCACCACACTCGCACATTATCACTGTTTTTGCAGAGGTGCTCAGAATACAACAGTCTAGAAGCATACACATATAAAGATACACAACATATCCCTCCAAACTGCCAATATCCCAAACCCCTCCTTTAAAGTGCAGGCATTGTACTTCCCATTTCCAGGACTCAAGTCCGACTATATGAAAATAACCGGTTTCCCTGAATCCCTTCACTAAATATTACCCTGCTCACACTCCAACAGATCGTCAGGTCCCAAGTACCATTCGTCTCCATTCACTCCTATCTAACACGCTCATGCACGCTTGCTGGAAGTCCAAGCCCCTTGCCCACAAAACCTCCTTTACCCCCTCTCTCCAACCCTTTCGAGGACGACCCCTACCCCGCCTTCCTTCCCCTATAGATTTATATGTTTTCCATGTCATTCTACTTTGATCCATTCTCTCTAAATGACCAAACCACCTCAACAACCCCTCTTCTGCCCTCTGACTAATACTTTTATTAACTCCACACCTTCTCCTAATTTCCACACTCCGAATTTTCTGCATAATATTTACACCACACATTGCCCTTAAACAGGACATCTCCACTGCCTCCAACCGTCTCCTCGCTGTTGCATTTACCACCCAAGCTTCACACCCATATAAGAGTGTTGGTACTACTATACTTTCATACATTCCCTTCTTTGCCTCCATAGATAACGTTTTTTGACTCCACATATACCTCAATGCACCACTCACCTTTTTTCCCTCATCAATTCTATGATTAACCTCATCCTTCATAAATCCATCCGCCGACACGTCAACTCCCAAGTATCTGAAAACATTCACTTCTTCCATACTCCTCCTCCCCAATTTGATATCCAATTTTTCTTTATATAAATCATTTGACACCCTCATCACCTTACTCTTTTCTATGTTCACTTTCAACTTTCTACCTTTACACACATTCCCAAACTCATCCACTAACCTTTGCAATTTTTCTTTAGAATCTCCCATAAGCACAGTATCATCAGCAAAAAGTAACTGTGTCAATTCCCATTTTGAATTTGATTCCCCAAAATTGAATCCCACCCCTCTCCCGAACACCCTAACATTTACTTCCTTTACAACCCCATCTATAAATATATTAAACAACCATGGTGACATTACACATCCCTGTCTAAGACCTACTTTTACCGGGAAGTAGTCTCCCTCTCTTCTACACACCCTAACCTGAGCCTCACTATTCTCATAAAAACTCTTTACAGCATTTAATAACTTACCACCTATTCCATATACTTGCAACATCTGCCACATTGCTCCTCTATCCACTCTATCATATGCCTTTTCTAAATCCATAAATGCAATAAAAACTTCCCTACCTTTATCTAAATACTGTTCACATATATGCTTCAATGTAAACACCTGATCTACACATCCCCTACCCACTCTGAAACCTCCTTGCTCATCCGCAATCCTACATTCTGTCTCACCTCTAATTCTTTCAATTATAACCCTACCGTACACTTTTCCTGGTATACTCAGTAAGCTTATTTAATTATGTTCATGAAAAAGCAGTAAACCCAGTAATGATAGACAGTGATGAAATTTTGATGAACAAGGAAATATTCTCACCATTGAAACCAAAGATAAAGCTACATTCTTCCTGTGCTTCAGAGATCATAGTCTTCAAAAGTACAATCAATAGAATCTTTACAGTTTTAAAAGTGTACAAATAACATTCCTGAAAAAATAAATAAAAACTCATAAAATGAAAGGATGAAACAAAATTGTTACCTGATTTGAAGTACTCTGACTCTGGGAGCTAACAAGAATTGGAAGCTGTTTGCAGATGGCACTCACTACAGCTTTCTCTTGATGAGTGAGCAGTGACAGGTACTGGTTAAGCATTTGACTGTTAATTGCTGTATGAGAGACAACTGCTGGGAGGGCATCCACCACTGCCATTACAATATTGGTCTCTGTATGAGTTAACAATTCCAAGAACTGTGATACCAGTGTAGGATCAACACAGTGAGCATTTAACTTTGTGTTGGAGTTTGGGTCATTACAGACCTTACAAGTTAAAACACAGAGCTTCTTGCTGTCCTCTTCATCCCTGTAAATGAATGAAAATAAAAAGACAACAATGCTTGATATTTTACACTATAATCAGAAAAATGCAAATTAAAACTTAATCTTTGCCATGAGTGAACATGATAACAAACAAGAAAAGTACTAACACATACAAGCAAGGAGAGTCACCCCTACCATACAAATAAGGAGAGTCACCCCTACCATACAAATAAGGAGAGTCACCCCTACCATACAAATAAGGAGAGTCACCCCTACCATACAAGCAAGAAAGACAACCCCCACCATACAGGCAAGGAGTCACCCCTACCATACAGGCAAGAAAGACAACCCCCACCATACAGGCAAGGAGTCACCCCTACCATACAGGCAAGAAAGACAGCACCACCATATGGGCAGGAAAGACAGCACTACCATACAGACAGGAAAGTCACACCAACCATACAGACAGGAAAGTCACACCAACCATACAGGCAGGAAAGTCGCACCTACCACACAGGCAGGAAAGTCATGCTTACATTACAAGGAGGAAAGTCAACCCTACTCTAAAGAAAGGAAAGTCAACCCTACTCTAAAGAAAGGAAAGATGAACATATACTTTCACACTATCATTATTTCACAGGAGATTCAAATCATATATTTCACTGAAAGCACAACAAGGTAATGATCAGTAGTCAAGAAGCAGCCACAGAAAAAATAAAGCAAAGTCAAATCACCTGTTATACTTTAAAGTTGTTAAGTTGAGAAGGGCACAAAGCAGATGACTGAGTGACTTTGCACCAGCATGGATTACTTGCACATCAGGGGAATGTAGAACCAAACCAATAACTTCTCCCACCAGCTGCTGACCACTTGCAGAGCCCAGGTGATGAACCATCTGTCAGGAATCAATGATATACATAATAAAGTTGAACATTGTTTAAATAACACTGGTCTACAGCAAAAATGCTCTGGAAGTAAAACTAGTCATTCTTAACCAATTTTTGGTCACTAAATATGAAATTAATGCTTAAAATTGCAAAATGGCTTTATTTATGAAGATACGAATTCAGACTGACTGTTATCATCTCTGATGTGAGAAGGGAGGAGGGTAAATAAACTGTACAGGGGAAAGGTTTTTGATTTAAACCCACAATGCCCAATAGCTTAAACCATGAATACAGTTTCCTATAGCCACAACGTATAATTTTTAAAAAATACATACAATTTCCTTTGACAAAAAAAAAAAAAAAAAAAAATCCTTTGACCAATTGATTGTCATTATGATAATAACAGTTTTAAGAACCCAAAAACCTATAAAGTAAAATATCTCTTTCCACTGAAGCACAAAACTGTTCAAAATTTGTACACCAGTGTAATGAAACAGCAACTTAATGATGTGAAAATTACATAAGTGTCTTATTTCCATTAATCCAATATCATATATGTTTTGAAACATGAAATTTCATGAAAAATCTTAAACATGGTAATAAAGTATAGAAGTACAAAACAACAAACAAGATGCAACTAAGACACTTGTGCAACACAGAGACTTTTTTTTTTTTTTTTTTTTTTTTTAAGAAAAAATTTCACTCCTAGAAGCTTGTCAATTCAACAAGAAAAATAAGACATTATGAGCATATACTGTATATGGAAAAAGAAGTCATGTGTGGTCAGCATTAGGTCAATGACATGTTAGTCTGGTCACCTGACAGCGGTGTATTGCCATAGTAGCACCAGGTTAGCCAACACATATGAAATATTAAAACTACTGGAGATCTGGACTACAATATTAGAAATGATGACCAATGCAGCCTCAAGCTGACAACTTTTTCTGCAGACAGCACTCTTTGATTATAAGCCTGGCTTCTCTCCAGTTCAAAAGATGACCATTCTTGTGATATACCTGTCACCAGTTTGGAGAGTCTTCTTGCACCACAACCCCAGCCTGGGGCCAGGCTTTTCTGTTGCTTGTCTGCTCAACCAGGCTGTTACTATTGGTGGTCCACTGGCCAACATATCCATCATTGTCTAGTTGATCCATTACTTGGTGGAAACAGTGATTGAATTGCCTCTTGAAGACTTCCATGCTTGTTTTTGCAATATTTCTGATACCTGCTGGAAGCAGTTGAATAGTTGTTGCCCAAACATGTTAATACAGTGGTCTCTTATTGTGACCATGGAGTCACTGCTTTTCACTTGGTTTATTTTACACTTTTCATATCTCTCACTCGAATAAGTTGTTACTGTAGTGTGTACGTTTGGGACCAGGCCCTCAAGTACTTTCTATGTACATATTCTCATGTCTCTCTCTCTCCTCTGCTCTGCTGTGCTCCAGAGCAGAGGAACTTTGAGAAATTCCCAGTAGTTGAAATGTTTTACTGGCTCCTTGAAGGCAGTAAATGATAGCTGTATCTGCTCCAACTCTGATATCTCTCCTGCCTAGAATGGAGCCATCAACAGTAAGCAGTACTCTAAGTGAGAGAGCACAAGTGATTTAAAGAGTACCACAAATTCACACTATTTCCCTTGTTTTGAAAGATCTAATCATCCACTTTGTTATTTTGTGTCTTTCAGAACTTTTGCTTATAGCTGTGTTGTTTCAGATTTTGGGTCCTTTACTCATGCAGGTTGAGCCACACATGTTGAACATTAAAGAGATATTATTTCTATTGTTTTGTCTATGAAATCTATTGCACTCCAGAAACTGTTATAGCTCATTCAATTTTTTTAGCTTCATTCAATTGTTATCTTGCCAGAAGTGTGCTGGCATCAGAATTCAGATCACCCTGTAACCCTTCAGAGTGCAAGCACTGCCCTTTCTACTTTAAATCTGGCTAATTATCCTCACTGTATTTTTGGCAGTTCACTGACATTTCTTGTTATTATTATGATGATGTGTGTTTATTGCTACTACCAACCTACTAAATATCTACAAGCCATAGTTATGTTTAATATCTTTTAAACTAAAAGAAGAAAATGAAGCAAAGAATACTGTACTAACCACTGGAAACCAGCATGCTATCTCTAACATAACTGGAGGGTATCTTTCACTGATAGCTGCACGAATAACATGGCACCGCCATCTTGGAGCCACACTTTCTGATGTGATGGCCACAATAGCCATACTCTTCGATTTTATTCTGCTATCTGCAATCAATCACAAACAATACATAATGTGTGTCGGCTATATGATATATTGATCAATCCTCTAATGCCTCAATTTCTTGAGTAACTTGAACTCTTATCACATATTAATCATTTTGGAGGAGCAATACTTATATAGAGTACAAAAAAGAATTCTACATGATAGTTTAGCTAACACATGTGAAGTAAATGGCATTTGTTTGTAATAAGAAAAGTGTGTGAAGTGAATGATGCAAAGCAACCAGCATTTGTTTGTGATATAAAAAGAACAAGGTTAACCATAGAAACCATACCCTGCCCGGGATTGAACCCGCGGTCAGAGTCTCAAAACTCCAGACCGTCGCGTTAGCCACTAGACCAGCTAGCCACAATAAGATTCGTCCATCTAGGTATATTTCTAGTGGCTAATGCGACGGTCTGGAGTTTTGAGACTCTCTGCCCGTGGGTTCAATCCCGGCCGGGGTATGGTTTGTTTGCAATCGTATCATTACGATTTCGTGAGTCATGTTGACGGCAGTGAGGGGACTTGAGCTAGAGTTCGTCACGGCCATGCTAGCTGGAGATTTGTCTGTAAAAACTTGCATTTGTGGTCACAGTGGTGCCTATGCTAACCTTCCTATGGTGTAGAAATATACCTAGTTGGACGAATCTTATTGTGGCTAGCTGGTCTAGTGGCTAACGCGACGGTCTGGAGTTTTGAGACTCTCTGACCGCGGGTTCAATCCCGGCCGAGGTATGGTTTGTTTGCAATCGTGTCATTACGATTTCGTGAGTCATGTTAACCATAGAACTGATGAAGGAAAACAGGTGAGTGGTGCTTTGAAGTATCTGTGGAGACAAAAAACATTATTCATGGAGGCAAAGAAGTGAATGTACAAGAGTATAGTGCTATCAACACTCTCATAAGGGTGTGAAGCATGAGTTGTAAATGCTGCAGCAAGGAGGAGGCTGGAGGCAGTGAAGATGTCATGTCCAAGGGCAATGTGTGGTATAAATATTATGCAGAGAATTCATAGTGTGGAAATTAGGAGGAGGTGTGGAGTTACTAAAAGTATTAGTCAGAGGGCTGAAGAGGGGCTGTTGAGGTGGTCTGGTAATTTAGAGAGGATGGAACAAAGTAGAATGACTTGGAGAGCGTATAAATCTGTAGAGGAAGGAAGGCGGGGTAGGGGTCGTCCTAGGAAAGGTTGGAGGGAGGGGGTAAAGGAGGTTTTGTGGATGAGGGGCTTGGACTTCCAGTAAGTATGCGTGAGCATGTTAGATAGGAGTGAATGGAGACAAATGGTTTTTGGGACCTGGTAAGTTGTTGGGATGTGAGCAAGGTAATATTTTGTGAAGGGATTCAGGGGAAACTGGTTAGCCGGACTTGAATCCTGGAGGTGGGAAGTACAATGCCTGCACTTTAAAGGAGGGGTTTGGGATATTGGCGGTTTAGTGACATCTAAAGCTGTCGTATCTGAGCGCCTCTGCAAGACAGTGATTGTGTACAAATGAGGGTGAAAGTGTTGCATGATGATGAAAGTTTTTTCTTTCTTTTTGGGTCACCCTGCCTCAGTGGGAAATGGCCAACATGTTAAAAAAAAATCTAGTAGTTAACAAAGCAAAAATAACTGATCTTGAAACTATACTGGGTTATGAAATAAAAACAGATGAAATTAACCAGAGGAGGATCTCAGCACCAAGCAAACAGAAGCAGTCATCCAGGCAAACAGATGTAATGAAGCAACTACAAATTAGTGATTCTGTTATCATGAAAAACTGTCTTTTCTTCAGAAGAAGCGGAAGTAAAAAATGCTTTAACATGGTGTATGATGTTTGAAAAACTAGCTTATATACAGCATGGACCCTGAATGCACTAGAGAAACATACAGAACTGGCAAACAAGGGGTTGGTGCCACACGGCCAATTATAAGGGTTCATGCAAGAATTAATTAACACGTCACCCAGCTTCTCTGTCAGGGAACGTCCTTTTTTTTTTTATTAACACATCGGCCGATTCCCACCAAGGTAGGGTGGCCCGAAAAAGAAAAACTTTCATCATCATTCACTCCATCACTGTCTTGTTAGAGGGGTGCTTTACACTACAGTTATAAAACTGCAACATTAACACCTCTCCTTCAGAGTGTAGACACTTCACTTCCCATCTCCAGGACTCAAGTCCGGCCTGCCGGTTTCCCTGAATCCCTTCATAAATGTAACTTTGCTCACACTCCAACAGCATGTCAAGTATTAAAAACCATTTGTCTCCATTCACTCCTCTCAAATACGCTCACGCACGCTTGCTGGAAGTCCAAGCCGCTCACACACAAAACCTCCTTTACCCCCTCCCTCCAACCCTTCCTAGGCCGACACCTACACCAATTTCCCTCTGCTACAAGTCCTGTTATCAATCATTAAGATTAGTCCAACACTGATGACCTGTAGGTCATCAGTGTTGGGCTTTTTTCACAACCAATGACTCTGAGCCTTCATCTGGCTGAAAGCCACGAGAAGGCTTGTTAAACTTCCATGGTAACCTGACCCAATATAGCCTCTCCTCACTTACCGACATCCTCGTTTACCGACAACTCGGAGTTATGATGGGCTCTCTGATGAGCTGCTATTGTATACTGTACGAGAACTTGGGTCACGAATGGGCAGTGCAGCATCTCAGCGTCAAGCATCTAAAACTCCTTCCTATATCCACTCAGTACACTAGCTTTCACAGTCTCCAAGACTACATATTTGTACAAATTTCCTGTTGTTTTTTCTCTTGGAAGAGGAAAAAACAAGAGGAAAATGGAAGAAGTATAAAAGAAGTTCATTGTAAAGGGGTTAGTGATGCACCTCAGCATCAAGCAATCTCTAAGACTACGTATTTCATCTATAAATTTGTACTTTATTGTGCATCTCGTTGTAGAAGATAGAGTTAGAAGTACAACAGCACTTGGAAGAGGAAAAGCAAAAGGAAAATGGAAGAAGTACAAAAGAAGTTCACAGTAAAGGGGTTAGCTGGTGTGTTTGTATGTGTGTTTAGATTCTCGGTGTATCGTGGCAGCTTAAGAAATTATTAAAATTTGTGAACAAGGTATGTTAATGGCAATAATAATAACAATAATAACAATAATAATAATAATAATAATAATAATAATAATAATAATAAAATAATAATAATAATAAATAATAATCACTCTAGAGTGCTTTCAACAGCCACCAAACCTATATATATATATAATACGAAATACTTATGACATTTAATGCGCTCCAGATCGATTATTTATTATTATTATTATTATTATTATAAATTATTATTATTATTATTATAAATTATTTTTTTTTTTCAACAAGTCGGCCGTCTCCCACCAAGGCAGGGTGACCCACCGAGGCAGGGTGACCCACCGAGGCAGGGTGACCCACCGAGGCAGGGTGACCCAAAAAAGAAAGAAAATCCCCAAAAAGAAAATACTTTCATCATCATTCAACACTTTCACCACACTCACACATTATCACTGCTTTTGCAGAGGTGCTCAGAATACAACAGTTTAGAAGCATATACGTATAAAAATACACAACATATCCCTCCAAACTGCCAATATCCCAAACCCCTCCTTTAAAGTGCAGGCATTGTACTTCCCATTTCCAGGACTCAAGTCCGACTATATGAAAATAACCGGTTTCCCTGAATCCCTTCACTAAATATTACCCTACTCACACTCCAACAGATCGTCAGGTCCCAAGTATCATTCGTCTCCATTCACTCCTATCTAACACGCTCATGCACGCTTGCTGGAAGTCCAAGCCCCTTGCCCACAAAACCTCCTTTACCCCCTCTTTCCAACCCTTTCGAGGACGACCCCTACCCCTCCTTCCTTTCCCTATAGATTTATATGCTTTCCATGTCATTCTACTTTGATCCATTCTCTCTAAATGACCAAACCACCTCAACAACCCCTCTTCTGCCCTCTGACTAATGCTTTTATTAACTCCACACCTTCTCCTAATTTCCACACTCCGAATTTTCTGCATAATATTTATTATTATTATTATTAAATTATTAAATAATATTAAATAAAATATTATTATTATTATTAAATAATAAATGCTATTTTTGCATTTTTTCTTATGACAAGAATGATCTAAGAGCGTTTTCCCTGATGTAAACAAAGTTCTCTTTCATTATAGACCAGAGGTACAGACGAGAAAACATATCTAGCTTAAGATCTTATCCCAGAGTGGCAGCCTCTGCCTTTACCCCACTCACATAATTTAGCATATATCATTCATTTTAGCACCTTTATGACAGTTCAAGGGTATTTATCGTGTTTCTGATATCAATTTGGAATAAATGTAATAGATAGATAACCTTTATTACTAATATTAGTGTAATTACACATTTTTTTAGCACCACTGCTAACATCCGACAACCATGATGACTCATCAGATACTGAATGCTACTGCTCACCTCTCCCTCTCTCATTTAGCTCCTCCCACTTCTTAACGATGTTAGATGATGAATTTAATGTATTAAACAGAAACATTAAAAAAAAAAATTAGAAAATCAGAAAAAATTCTGAAAATTCACTACATGTTCAGATGTACATTACTCACCGAGTCATAAAAATAATTTTTGTAAAATGACTAATTCTTTGTGGAAACATGGTACTAAGATGATACTTTTGCCAAAATGTTGCCAGATTCTTAAGCTATTTTTTCTGCAAGCTTAACTCGTTGTATGTGTATTTAACTTTTGTATTGTTTTCTGTAATATACAAGAGTTATGCAAATTAAAATACAGTTATCAAGTTGGAGTTTCATTTTTATTTGATTTTTTCTAATCTTTCTTTCTTTCTTTCAACGCACCAGCTGTATCCCACCGAGGCGGGGTGGCCCAAAAGGAAAAACGAAAGTTTCTCCTTTTACATTTAGTAATATACACAGGAGAAGGGGTTACTAGCCCCTTGCTCCCGGCATTTTAGTCGCCTCTTACGACACGCATGGCTTACCATCTGGCATCATTACAAAGTGGGCAGAGCTACAGCAGAGGGAGAAGGAGCAGTGTGTCAGTAACTCATGATTCCTCATGATGCTTCACCCCACCATAAAAGTATTGAATAGTTATACTATTACTATCATATTTATTCCAGAATAATATTAGGTATGACATATATAATGTAGAAGTATGATAAAGATGCCCAAATTAATAAAAACTGACATTATATAGAGAAGTATTGAAGGGTGGAGGGTGGGGAGGGATAAAAAAAAAAAAAAAGTGACCAAGAAAACATTACATGCTTGAAGGGTAACTATAGAAGATCACTTTTATCCTATGCAAAGGCTAAAAAAATTCCAATTTTGTGGAAAAAAACTTCCCAAGTAATCAGCAATGCATGTGTTTCCTGGAATATCTCGGAAGTAAGTCATTGACCTATTTCGTGTTGTATTACCATTAATAATAAACACACTGAAAGGAATTTCCCAGCAAACATATGGGTGGTGATACTTTTGAAGTGTCAGCGACGAAATCGTTTACCGATGGGGGTCTTAGGCCCTTAACTCTTAAACTGTCCAAACAAATCTACGTTCACATGCGTAGTGCTCCCAAAGTAGATCTACGTTTTTTACATATTTTCAAATACATACTATAACAAAAAAAAAAAATGTAGATCAAAGTTTTTTACACATTTTCAAATGTAAAAAAAAAACAGGTCTATGGTTTTTTACATACTTTCAAATGTTGGAAAAACGTAGATCTACGTTTGGACAGTTTAAGGGTTAACTCTATCGTTACGTGAAGAGAGGCTGTACTATCTATCCTGGCACTCGACGTGTCGAGATACTGGCTGAAAGTCTTGGCCTCCTCTTGACTGGGCTTGTTGGCATCAATGCCTATATTATCCAGGCTCCATAACTTATCCAATGGCTCTGTCCTCTCCTCTAACATAAAAAATTTTTGTTGAGGGATGTGGTTAGCGGTGATTCTGGTCACCAAGACACTTTCCACTACATCAGGCTTGCAAGTATTACCTCCTTTACTACCAGGGTGTGGGGTGGGCCAAAAATCATGCGACCACCTACAATGGTCAGCAAAAAAAAAAAAAATTTTTTTAACACCCTGGTTGTTTCTTGTCACTTTACGATGATTTCCACTTTATAGCAATAACCTGGAACCTAACTCGCTGTAAAACTAGTGCCCTCCTGTCCAGGTACAGTACAATTATTTCCATTTCACCATCCACCCAATTTTTTATTTATAGATTTCTTGTATGACAGTTTTTTAAACCTCTTTTATAATAATTTCTCCAAAATATATATTCCATAATCTTGCTACCTCTAATTCAATAGCGAATACTTTTCTCCATTACTAGATCACTTCCCATTATTACTGTAAATCATCTGTTATCTGACCCAGTCGGGGAAGAATGTTTGCCAGATTTCCAGAATTAGTTGATCCCATTTTCTTATGATCTCTCTATTTTACACATTTCTTGTTTTGCATTATCTGAAGAAGACCACTGGATATTGCTGGAAGAAAAGTAAATTGACTGTCAGATAACTGATGTGCTACTGTATTATATTTGTGAGGAAAGCTAAACTTGTAGCGGTCATGCAGTATCTGAGGACTAGGAGGTAAGCAAGTTTGATCCAAGGAAGAGAAAAGTAACTCTAATTTCTTCAATCAAGAGCCCTTAACCAGCATCACGGCAACATCCACTACCATGAAGGAATAATTTCATAATAATTCTTCCAAAAAATACAAAAATATAAAACAACAAACATACCATTACACCACTTCAACTTTGATGCAGCGACAATAAACTCTTTGGTATTATGAGGCTTGAGGTCCATGAGGCTCACTTCTGAAGCTAGCCATGGTAAGGTTGCTAGTGCTAGCCAGGAGTGACTAATGTGTGTTTTCAGGTTGAGAGGCTCCTCAAGAATATTTGATGTCCAAGCAAAATTCCACAAGAGTTCCATCATTCCAGTCACCTGAATTTATGTTAAATCTTTACAATGATTTTTATGCCAGTAAGAAATGGCCATTCTTGCAATATTAATTTATTTAAATAATGCTAAATAATATATGCATACACAAAAGTAAAGAATCAGTCAATTCACATAATTATTATCCACTAACATTATATTTATTAAATCATTAGAATACAGTGACTGCTCTCACCAGCTCGACATTATCTGTGCTTGTCATGATGGAAACTATACACTCGGTTGCTGTTATGAGCCAGGAATCAGGAAAGAACTGAAGAGAAACCTGGGAATACACAAGGATACATTAGTAACAAATTGCTCAAAGTTCTCTCAATGTTAATATTTCATTGTGTCATGTGTTCTATGTGTATATCAAGAAGCATTCTAAACATTATCGATTAATAAAAAAAAACACTATAAAACCAAAAATAATTTAATGGTAATGCTGTTCAATACAGCTATCATCTAATAATAAGCCTTATGCCAAGAACATAAAAATAAGCAAATCTGTAAGGTCAAAGACTCAGGTCTAAGTCTTTACAACTGTTTTAATCCTTTCGGGTTCCATCCATGTGTCGTAGAACTACGTGATGAGCTCAGCTCGCTCAGATAAGCTGTGAGCAGTAAATTTTGGCATAGATATGAGAAAATGGGTCTATGTGTTGCACCATATTAAAAATATCCTGCCCCATGCAGTGCATGATAGGAAAAGCAAAACTGTTACTGTGTGTGTTTGTGGTTTAAAATATCAATGTTGTGGCGTATTTTCAGATGGTTTTATTCTCAATTTCTTGGCTTCATTTGATAGAATGGAAGATACTATATTACAGAAACTGAGATAGTTTTGATTCATTTCAGGACTGGGAGTAGCTTAAAATTAAGCTCAAAGTAGCGGAAATATTTGATTTTTGTCAATATTCTAGAGGACACTAATCCCGTCACTTGTCAACTGTGTGTCCAACTGGCTGGTCTAATGTGTGTTCATGAATGAGCTGACATTATTTATACAATTTTTACAATAAGACAGTAGTCTGCATAAATCTTCTATGTATTTTTTTGTGTAAATAAAAATTCAGACCCTATTTTTAAATTGGAATTTTTTTAATTGAATGTGAAATTGGCCAAGTTACTGATTTCTGATCCCTTTATTGCATAGTTAAAAGGTTAAATGGGCAGTTTCCTGTAGTCAATCAATAGAATGGAAGGCATACTGGCAAAATAGCGAAGAGTGATCAACTGGAAGATTGGAATTGGCCTAAGATAGGACTCAAAGTGGATGAAATCACCAATGCATACATATCCTTAAGACCACTAACTTTGCGAAAGCATAATTCTGTAAGTTTTCCATCAAATTTACTTTTGGTGTCATTACTTTCAGAAAAAGATTCTCCATCATTTCATAAGAAAAAATCATTGTCTTGGGGGCAGGGGAGGATTTTTGGATCCTGAGAACAAGTTTCACATTGGGGGTCTGGACCCTTTAAAGGTTAAAACACTAATTGCAAATATGAATTAGTAAAAATGAATAAAGTTGTTAGGTGTCGAGAACATTTATTCCCTCTATTGTTAAGGTGTCTGCCACCTAGTTTCAATCTGATTATGCTTGAAAAATTTCCACCATTACCTTCCATTTTCATACAAGGTATAACTGTCCCTTAACAATGAAAAAATTCCGATTATTACTCCAGGATCTATTTTAATCTATATGGAAGATGGTTATTATTCTGTAAGTCACCTTCACTCTTCCTTATTTACTTACTACATATATAGCTTTGAATTTCCAAAAAATTCGGATTCAATTTTGTTTTTCATCTAGTCACCATCTACTTTTTCACTAATCTGTCACATTCTTTATATTCTCTCTTAGATCTTGTTAATTTCACCAGATAAATTTCTTTTCATTTTTCTTATAGTGACTACTTCAGTGTTTACTGAAGTGTTACATGAGACTTAATGAAATGTAAATGACTCTTATCTTCTCAGCCATATTTGATATGAAGCTGCAGTGACAACATAAGCATACAGTACATATAAGTGAGGAATAAAAGTCAAAAAATTGTGGCTGGTACAATTCACAAATAACCTGTACTGAGGAGAGGAATCTTCTCTCATCTTTCTAAGCCTCTAAGATAGTTACTACTTCTTGTGCTGTTGCATGTAATAATTACCAAGATTATAAGTCAAATGCAACATTTTACAGGCTCCCAAAGATTAAAGATGAAAATTATTTGTGTGTGTGAGGTGGAAAGACAGTAAACAAAAAAATTACCATCAAGGTAAGTGCTTTGATGCTCATAATGAGAACTTGATTCAAGGATATAGAACAGTCCTCCATTTCCTTAGATCAAACCTGATTATCTCCCATTTTCCAGGTTTAGCACTTACCATGACTTCTGGAAAAACAGATTGAATGATTGATGATGAATATGTTTTCTTCTTTGGGTCACCCTGTCTTGGCAGAAAACATCCACAAAGTTAAAAAAAATACAAATTACTTTTAAAGGGTGATGCTTTATTAATTAGGTAACAATAATTGTGTTGTGTCATCAAAGCATCATGATTTGGTTATAAATGTAGCTTCAGTTAACCCACATTTGGGGAATCAAATCTTCATTAACAGATGACAGATAATTATTTATAGGGTATTTAGTGGTGGGTGCTTGACATTGCTAATATTTACTATTATTCAGTCTCAGGTGTCGATTAGTGAGGCGGTGCAACATGTCTTGGAAAAAGATACCTATAACAGAAGCGGACTTTTCAGTATATATGATGTTTCACTTGCATGAGGCTTTATCAAGTACCAGATACAGCCTTCATAGGTGAAACTTAGTATTTAAGAAAATATCTGCTCTGGTTACAAAGGTGTCCCTCACTTTATAGGGGTTCACATTCTGCAAATTCACTATTAAGCTACAGTATTCCCAATTTCTATCGGTAAATCTTTATATGTAATATACTGTTGCCAAGTGCGATCAGTATGGTTTGCAAAGTGCATTTGTGCATAAGTGACTATGGCCTGCCTGAGTAAAGTACATCTTTCCAGTGCCCAGAACTTATTTATAGCATAAAAGGAGGGACACCAGAATGTGTTTTTCCCATTCAGCCTCAGGTACTAGCCACTGACACAGCCTTGTTACTCAGACCCATGGTACTGGTATGTCATGGCTTTTATGTAGGCCCTCACATCCTTGCCAGTGTAGCAAGGAGATGTTATTCAACACATTAACAGTATAAATAAAAAATTTATCACATGAATCATCAACACAAGTTCGAACAGGGTCATGTCAAATATGGCTGACAAACAAATCAGATGACTTTAGTTACATGGCAGCAAAACTTCACCATCTATGTATTCCTCCACATATTGTGTTATTACAATTTCATACCATCTGCCTTGTACCATCTGCCAATTTCTTGCACATACAACTTTTGCTATTCTCATAGCACTATTAATAAAATGTCATATAGTGTTTTTATTTCCAACCACTTTCATGTAGCTTTACAAAAAAGAACAAAAGTACAATATTAACCTCAGATGGTGGAGTCCTGGAAGCTACCCATGCAGGAGTTGAAATAATTTCACAAGCAGCTTGCAGTTGCTCAGGCAATGGGTTACTGGTTTCAGACCATTCTTCAAGAGAGGCACTCAGCTTCTGCAAGGCTAGTTTCCACCACTTGCTAAGGTTCACAACGCTTATAGGAGGCTTTGCCAAATCCCTGTAAAAAAAAAAAAAAAAAAAAAAAAAAAAATTATTTATAATTCTTCTTTCAACAAACTGGCCATATCCACTGAGGCAGGGTGGCCCAAAAGGAAGAAAGATAGCTTCTCCTTTTAAATTTAGTAATATATAGTGGAGAAGGGGGTTACCAGTCCCTTGCTCCTGACATTTTAGTTGCTTCTTAAAACAAACATGGCTGACAGAAGAATTTTGTTCCACTTTCCCCGTGGAGATAAGCGAAAATAAACAAGAACAAGAAATAGTAAGAAAACCCAGAGGGGTGTGTATATTTTTTTTTTTTTTCAACAAGTCGGCCGTCTCCCACCGAGGCAGGGTGACCCAAAAAAGAAAGAAAATCCCCAAAAAGAAAATGCTTTCATCATCATTCAACACTTTCACCACTCACACATTATCACTGTTTTTGCAGAGGTGCTCAGAATACAACAGCTTAGAAGCATATACGTATAAAGATACACAACATATCCCTCCAAACTGCCAATATCCCAAACCCCTCCTTTCAAGTGCAGGCATTGTACTTCCCATTTCTAGGACTCAAGTCCAACTATATAAAAATAACCGGTTTCCCTGAATCCCTTCACTAAATATTACCCTGCTCACACTCCAACAGATCGTCAGGTCCCAATTATCATTCGTCTCCATTCACTCCTAACACGCTCACGCACGCTTGCTGGAAGTCCAAGCCCCTCGCCCACAAAACCTCCTTTACCCCCTCTCTCCAACCCTTTTGAAGACGACCCCTACCCCTCCTTCCTTCCCCTATAGATTTATATGCTTTCCATGTCATTCTACTTTGATCCATTCTCTCTAAATGACCAAATCACCTCAACAACCCCTCTTCTGCCCTCTGACTAATGCTTTTATTAACTCCACACCTTCTCCTAATTTCCACACTCCGAATTTTCTGCATAATATTTACACCACACATTGCCCTTAGACAGGACATCTCCACTGCCTCCAACCGTCTCCTCGCTGCTGCATTTACCACCCAAGCTTCACATCCATATAAGAGTGTTGGTACCACTATACTTTCATACATTCCCTTCTTTGCCTCCATAGATAACGTTTTTTGACTCCACATATACCTCAACGCACCACTCACCTTTTTTCCCTCATCAATTCTATGATTAACCTCATCCTTCATAAATCCATCCGCCGACACGTCAACTCCCAAGTATCTGAAAACATTCACTTCTTCCATACTCCTCCTCCCCAATTTGATATCCAATTTTTCTTTATCTAAATCATTTGATACCCTCATCACCTTACTCTTTTCTATGTTCACTTTCAACTTTCTACCTTTACACACATTCTCAAACTCATCCACTAACCTTTGCAATTTTTCTTTAGAATCTCCCATAAGCACAGTATCATCAGCAAAAAGTAACTGTGTCAATTCCCATTTTGAATTTGATTCCCTATAATTTAATCCCACCCATCTCCCGAACACCCTAGCATTTACTTCTTTTACAACCCCATCTATACATATATTAAACAACCATGGTGACATTACACATCCCTGTCTAAGACCTACTTTTACGAGGAAGTATTCTCCCTATCTTCTACACACCCTAACCTGAGCCTCACTATCCTCATAAAAACTCTTAACAGCATTTAGTAACTTACCACCTATTCCATATACATACTTGCAACATCTGCCACATTGCTCCTCTATCCACTCTATCATATGCCTTTTCTAAATCCATAAATGCAATAAAAACTTCCCTACCTTTATCTAAATACTGTTCACGTACATGCTTCAATGTAAACACTTGATCTACACATCCCATACCCAATCTGAAGCCTCCCTGCTCATCCGCAATCCTACATTCTGTCTTACCTCTAATTCTTTCAATTATAACCCTACTGTATACTTTTCCTGGTATACTCAGTAAACTTATTCCTCTATAATTTTTACAATATCTTTTGTCCCCTTTCCCTTTATATAAAGGGATTATACATGCTCTCTGCCAATCCCTAGGTACCTTCCCCTCTTTCATACATTTATTAAACAAAAGTACCAACCACTCCAACACTATATCCCCCCCCCTGCTTTTAACATTTCTGTCATGATCCCATCAGTTCCAGCTGCTTTACCCCCTTTCATTCTACGTAATGCCTCACGTACCTCCCCCACACTTACATTCTGCTCTTCTTCACTCCTAAAAGATGGTATACCTCCCTGGCCAGTGCATGAAATTACCGCCTCCCTTTCTTCCTCAACATTTAAAAGTTCCTCAAAATATTCTCGCCATCTACCTAATACCTCCCTCTCCCCATCTACTAACTCCCCTACTCTGTTTTTAACTAACAAATCCATACTTTCCCTAGGCTTTCTTAACTTGTTTAACTCACTCCAAAATTTTTTCTTATTTTCATTAAAATTTCTTGACAGTGCCTCTCCCACTCTATCATCTGCTCTCCTTTTGCACTCTCTCACCACTCTCTTCACCTTTCTTTTACTCTCCATATACTCTGCTCTTCTTATAACACTTCTGCTTTGTAAAAACCTCTCATAAGCTACCTTTTTCTCTTTTATCACACCCTTTACTTCATCATTCCACCAATCACTCCTCTTTCCTCCTGCCCCCACCCTCCTATAACCACAAGCTTCTGCCCCACATTCTAATACTGCATTTTTAAAACTATTCCAACCCTCTTCAACCCCCCCTCCCCACTACTCATCTTTGCACTAGCCCACCTTTCTGTCAATAGTCGCTTATATCTCACCCGAACTTCCTCCTCCCTTAGTTTATACACTTTCACCTCCCTCTTACTTGTTGTTGTCACCTTCCTCTTTTCCCATCTACCTCTTACTCTAACTGTAGCTACAACTAAATAATGATCCAATATATCAGTTGCCCCTCTATAAACATGTACATCCTGGAGCCTACCCATCAACCTTTTATCCACCAATACATAATCTAACAAACTACTTTCATTACGTGCTACATCATACCTTGTATATTTATTTATCCTCTTTTTCATAAAATATGTATTGCTTATTACCAAATTTCTTTCTACACATAGCTCAATTAAAGGCTCCCCCATTTACATTTACCCCTGGCACCCCAAATTTACCTACTACTCCCTCCATAACATTTTTACCCACTTTAGCATTGAAATCCCCAACCACCATTACTCTCACACTTGATTCAAAACTCCTCACGCATTCACTCAACATTTCCCAAAATCTCTCTCTCTCCTCTACACTTCTCTCCTCTCCAGGTGCATACATGCTTATTATAACCCACTTTTCACATCCAATCTTTATTTTACTCCACATAATCCTTGAATTAATACATTTGTAGTCCCTCTTTTCCTGCCATAGCTTATCCTTCAACATTATTGCTACTCCTTCTTTAGCTCTAACTCTATTTGAAACCCCTGACTTAATCCCATTTATTCCTCTCCATTGAAACTCTCCCACCCCCTTCAGCCGAATAGGCAGAACTTGCGATCTTGGCTTAAATAGCAACGCTCATCTTGCCATATAGGACAAGTGAAAATTTATGTATGCAATAATTTCGCCAAAATCATTCTGAGCCTAACGAAAAAAATATATTTCACTGTGTTTGCTTAGTATTAAATTATTGTAAAGAAATCTAAAATATATTTAGTTGGGTTAGGCTAAAATAAATTGTTCTTGTTATAATAAGGTTACGTAAGTTTTCTAAGATTCTTTTGGAGCAAAATTAAATTTTTTTACATTAACATTAATGAAAAATATATATCTTTATAAGTATAAAAGAAAATTTTAGAAAGGGCTTAATTTTAAATGAGTTCTTGCTAATTGACCAGTTTTACATATTCGGCACGACATATATATATATAGATATATATACTATATAGTATATATATTGGCAGTTTGGAGGGATATGTTGTGTATCTTTATACGTATATGCTTCTAAACTTGTATTCTGAGCACCTCTGCAAAAACAGTGATTATGTGTGAGTGTGGTGAAAGTGTTGAATGATGATGAAACATTTTCTTTTTGGGGATTTTCTTTCTTTTTTTTGGGTCACCCTGCCTCGGTGGGAGACGGCCGACTTGTTAAAAAAAAATTATATATATATATATATATATATATATATATATATATATATATATATATATATATATATATATATATATATATATATATATATATATATATATATATATATATATAATATATATATATATATATATATATATATATATATATATATATATATATATATATATATATATATATATATATATATATATATATATATATATATATTTTTTTTTTTTTTTTTTTTTTTTTTTTTTTCAACAAGTCGGCCGTCTCCCACCGAGGCAGGGTGACCCAAAAAAGAAAGAAAATCCCCAAAAAGAAAATACTTTCATCATCATTCAACACTTTCACCACACTCGCACATTATCACTGTTTTTGCAGAGGTGCTCAGAATACAACAGTCTAGAAGCATAAACATATAAAGATACACAACATATCCCTCCAAACTGCCAATATCCCAAACCCCTCCTTTAAAGTGCAGGCATTGTACTTCCCATTTCCAGGACTCAAGTCCGACTATATGAAAATAACCGGTTTCCCTGAATCCCTTCACTAAATATTACCCTGCTCACACTCCAACAGATCGTCAGGTCCCAAGTACCATTCGTCTCCATTCACTCCTATCTAACACGCTCACGCACGCTTGCTGGAAGTCCAAGCCCCTTACCCACAAAACCTCCTTTACCCCCTCTCTCCAACCCTTTCGAGGACGACCCCTACCCCGCCTTCCTTCCCCTATAGATTTATATGCTTTCCATGTCATTCTACTGTGATCCATTCTCTCTAAATGACCAAACCACCTCAACAACCCCTCTTCTGCCCTCTGACTAATACTTTTATTAACTCCACACCTTCTCCTAATTTCCACACTCCGAATTTTCTGCATAATATTTACACCACACATTGCCCTTAAACAGGACATCTCCGCTGCCTCCAACCGTCTCCTCGCTGCTGCATTTACCACCCAAGCTTCACACCCATATAAGAGTGTTGGTACTACTATACTTTCATACATTCCCTTCTTTGCCTCCATAGATAACGTTTTTTGACTCCACATATACCTCAACGCACCACTCACCTTTTTTCCCTCATCAATTCTATGATTAACCTCATCCTTCATAAATCCATCCGCCGACACGTCAACTCCCAAGTATCTGAAAACATTCACTTCTTCCATACTCCTCCTCCCCAATTTGATATCCAATTTTTCTTTATCTAAATCATTTGACACCCTCATCACCTTACTCTTTTCTATGTTCACTTTCAACTTTCTACCTTTACACACATTCCCAAACTCATCCACTAACCTTTGCAATTTTTCTTTAGAATCTCCCATAAGCACAGTATCATCAGCAAAAAGTAACTGTGTCAATTCCCATTTTGAATTTGATTCCCCATAATTTAATCCCACCCCTCTCCCAAACACCCTAGCATTTACTTCCTTTACAACCCCATCTATAAATATATTAAACAACCATGGTGACATTACACCATATATATATATATATATATATATATATATATATATATATATATATATATATATATATATATATATATATATATATATATATATATACAGTGGACCCCCGGTTAACGAACTTTTTTCATTCCAGTAGTATGTTCAGGTGCCAGTACTGACCGAATTTTTTCCCATAAGGAATATTGTGAAGTAGATTAGTCCATTTCAGACCCCCAAACATACACGTACAAACGCACTTACATAAATACACTTACATAATTGGTCGCATTTGGAGGTGATCGTTCAGCGGGGGTCCACTGTATATATATATTCTTTCTTTCTTCTTTCAACACACCGGCCGTATCCCACCGAGGCGGGGTGGCCCAAAAGGAAAAACGAAAGTTTCTCCTTTTACATTTAGTAATATATACAGGAGAAGAGGTTACTAGCCCCTTGCTCCCGGCATTTTAGTCGCCTCTTACAACACGCATGGCTTACGGAGGAAGAATTCTGTTCCACTTCCCCATGGAGATAAGAGGAAATAAACAAGAATAAGAACTAGAAAGAAAATAGAAGAAAACCCAGAGGGGTGTGTATATATGTGCTTGTACATGTATGTGTAGTGTGACCTAAGTGTAAGTAGAAGTAGCAAGACGTACCTGAAATCTTGCATGTTCATGAGACAGAAAAAAGGACACCAGCAATCCTACCATCATGTAAAACAATTACAGGCTTTCGTTTTACACTCACTTGGCAGGATGGTAGTACCTCCCTGGGCGGTTGCTGTCTACCAACCTACTACCTATAATATATTTTTTTTTTTTTTTTTTTTTCAACAAGTCGGCCGTCTCCCACCGAGGAGTGTAGTGTAACCTATATGAGAGTAGAAGTAGCAAGATGTACCTGAAACCTTACATGATTATGAGACAGAAAAAACACACCAGCAATCCTACCATCATGTAAAACAATTACAGGTTTCTCTTTCACACTCACTTGGCAGGATGGTAGTACCTCCCTGGGCAGATGCTGTCTCCCAACCTACTGTCTCCTGCTTTATAATTATTATTATTATCTTTCATTGAGTCAATGACACTACAGAATCAGAGGGAAAACTGTTATGAGGATTATATTTTTCAAGGTGCATCGTTAGCATGTTTCTTTGAAAGCTGGAATTAGCTTTTAATTTAATTACAAATTTCAATAATAGTTAAATAACAAAAAGGCACAATACCGTGACTGGAACGATACACAAATAACCCGCACATAAAAGACAGAAGCTTACGACGACGTTTCAGTCCGACTTGGACCATTGACAAAGTCACACAGTGTGACTTTGTCAATGGTCCAAGTCGGACTGAAACGTCGTCGTAAGCTTCTGTCTTTTATGTGCGGGTTATTTGTGTTTCAATAATAGTATTACAGAAAATACAATCAAACCACTAGATTTCTCAGCAAAGAGCCTGATGTATAGGTTATTGCCAAATGAGTCTGAGACAGTCAAATTCAAGTAGCAACAATCCTGCCAATACAGGAGGGCCCCACTTATATGGCGGGTTAGGTTCCAGGCTACCGCCGTAAAGCGGAAACCGCCGTAAAGTGGAACACCCTTTTTTTCCACTTACAAATGCATACAAACACTAGATAACAAGTTTACACTAACATATATTATGTTAGCAATAGAACCAGGCATCAAAAAAACAATAAAAAAGTACAATACACACATAGTGCACTCATTACTTACCTTAAAATATTTATAGTCTTAATCTAGGGTGAGACAAGTAGTATTTATTGTAAGAATTCAAGTGTGGTATGTATGGTAGTCAGCCAGGCTACCATACCAGGCCACCCCACCCACATACAATTCTATGATATTTAAGCATCCCAGAGCGATAAAATGTATATACAGTTCACTCATTACTTACCTTAAAATATAGGGTGAGATGAGTAGTATTTATTGTAAGAAATCAAGTGTGGTATGTATGGTAGTCAGCCAGGCTACCATACCAGGCCACCCCACCCACATACAATTCTATGATATTTAAGCATCCCAGAGCGATAAAATGTATATACAGTTCACTCATTACTTACCTTAAAATATAGGGTGAGATGAGTAGTATTTATTGTAAAAAATCAAGTGTGGTATGTATGGTAGTCAGCCAGGCTACCATACCAGAGAGAAAGAATGAGTGCATGAGAGAGGACAGGCACAGAGTTATGTAAACAAACCAGGCGAAGGTAAGTTTTGTAAACAGTGTACACGTCTGGTTTGTGTACAAGTTACATTGTGTACAGGTTGTCTCTACATTGATACGGTAGAATAAATAAAGAAGAACACTCCCATTCTCATGTAACATCATTTTGAGAAGAAATGATGCTCTGAGTGAAGGCAATGGAAGTAAGTCACTTTGACTTTTTTGGGTTATCCTAGGTTCTCTACACATATGTTGTTATGTATTTATGTTATGTATCGTGTTTATTATATAATTTTGAAAAAAATATCACGGATGTATTAATGAAAATGTGTATATTAACGTAATATACAACATTTAATGATACACCGAGCTCAGACAGCGTAAACAAACAAACTGAACAGGTTGTGGACGATCACTCGGTCAGGCAAAATAGACGGTATTAATACGTGTCCAGTTTTAGTTCATTCATGTACATTTGTAAGAGTTTGTGAAACTTTTACCTTATAATATTTTTATTATTATTATAATAATTAAATCACGAAACAAATACTCTTACACTGTGTACAAGTTAGTAAAGAATTATAGCTATAAAGTGAAGGCATACAAAAGGAATATTTTTCTACAGTTATCCCTAGTAACAGGTGACGGGCTAGAGAAAACGTAATTCTTCCGACACTTCTACAAACCGTTTGGTAAACATCTCATATATATTTGTATAAATTTTTATACTGTGGGTGCATGTATCATGTTTGTGTGTTACATAATGTGTTTCTTATATAATTTTGAAAAAAATATCATAGATAGATTAAGGGAAATGTCTATATTAACGTAATATGCGACATTAATGCGCCCAAGAGATTATTATTATTACTATTATTATTATTATTATTATTATTGCATCAAGAGTAGAGAGACTCTTAGTGATTTTAATGTGTACCTACATGCCAGCACAGTGTGTAAGTTTATTTAGGTACAGGTGTACACAAGTTTAATTATCAAGTACAATACATATAAAATATACAATAACTTTAAAACACTTGAAATTTTGGAAAGTTTCCAGACATAATAAGGAGATGTGCTCAGGGAGAATGTAAACAAACTCGGTGGGCCGCTGTGACCGTATTAGAAAGACAGGTGGGGGGAGCCGTATAGCGAGTTTTGGTCATAATTTGAAATGTCCGTATTAGCGGAACGCCGTAAAGCGAAACGCCGTAAAGCGGGGCCCTCCTGTATATAGTAAACATCAGCTTGTCTTAATGTACGTCTGCAGTTATATCTCACACATATGTGGCCTTTAAAATCACTTTTAAACCCAGCTGCAGTTTTATATGATATCTTGCACCATGTTACCTCTTCTCAAATCATTTGCAAATCCTGTTCTAGTATTTAAATTATACACTTACACAAATATACTATTGAACACTATGAATTTTCAGTGAAAGAACATAGTTATTAGGTTAGGAAAATGAACAAATGCTTTTTTTTCCATGTGAGAGTACTTCTAAGCCCCACTAAGGGCAGCCTATATACTGCTTACTCTTGTGGATGTTTGAATTACCAGAGTCAAGAAGACCAAAGAATTTAAAAGAATTAAAGCTGAGCTCAACTAATCTTTCCATAACTTGCTACAATTAGAGTACAGTGCAGAAACTCACGTCTCCGATAATTTTCGCTTCCGTGATTGAGTTCGAGATAGTTCTTGACTGAGGTTGAGCAGAGAACTGGTGGGCAGTGCATCAATTAACTCGTTAAGCACCAGTCTCCTCAGAACAATGTTGGCAACCTGATGAATTCAATTATATTAACAGTTTCTTTACTATTACTTACTCATTGTCTCTTATTAGGACAAAATACATTTTAATGTTTTAGACTGACCTGAATATTCCTTCTATTATAAAATAAGGTGAAATATATAGCACAGTTAGCCCCTGAACAACATGGGTTTGAAATGCACGAGTCCACTTATACACAGATTTTTTTTTCAATAAATATACTTGAAATTTTTTTGGAGATTTGTGACCCCAAAAAATTAAGAAACAGTTAGTAATGTCATAAATGCATAAAATATATGTAAATACTAGTCTATTTTATCATTTACTACCAAAAATATACACTATAAAAAGTTTACATTTATCAAAACTTGCACACACAAACAATTACATGTCATACTGTCGTACATGTTCCATTCACTGTTGAGAGAAATGTAAACAAACATAAAGATGCAATAATATAATAATAATTATATTTTTTTTTATTAACACATTGGCCATTTCTCACCAAGGCAGGGTGGCCCGAAAAAGAAAAACTTTCATCATCATTCACTCCATCACTGTCTTGCCAGAGGAATGCTTACACTACAGTTATAAAACTGCAACAGAGTGCTGGCACTGTACTTCCCATCTCCATGAATCAAGTCCGGCCTGCCGGTTTCCCTGAATCCCTTCATAAATGTTACCTTGCTTACACTCCAACAGCACGTCAAGTCCTAAAAACCATTTGTTTCCATTTGCTCCTATCTGACACGCTCACGCACGCCTGCTGGAAGTCCAAGCCCCTGGCACACAAAACCTCCTTTACCCCCTCCCTACAACCTTTCCAAGGCCAACCCCTACCCTGCCTTCTCTCCACTACAGATTTATACACTCTCGAAGTCATTCTATTTCGTTCCACCCTCTCTACATGTCCAAACCATCTCAATAACCCCTCCTCAGCCCTTTGGATAATAGTTTTGGTAATCCTGCACCTCCTCCTAATCTCCAAATTACGGATTCTCTGCATTATATTCACACCACACATTACCCTCAGACATGACATCTCCACTGCCTCCAGCCTTCTTGTTGCAATATTCACCACCCATGCCTTACACCCACACAAGAGTGTTGGTATAACTATACTCTCATACATTCTCCTCTTTGCTTTCATGGATAAAGTTCTTCGTCTCCACAGACTCTTCAGTGAACCACTCACCTTTTTCCCCTCGTCAATTCTATGATTCACCTCATCTTTCACAGACCCATCTGCTGACATGTCCACTCCCAATTATCTGAATACATTCACCTCCTCCATACTCTCTCCTTCCAATATGATATCCAATCTTCCGTTACCTAACTTTTTATCCTCATCACCTTACTCTTTCCTATATTCACATTTAATTTCCTTCTTTTACATACCCTACCAAACTCATAAACCAACCTCTGCAACTTCTCTTCAGAATCTCCCAAAAGCACAGTGTCATCAGCAAAGAGCAACTATGACAACTCCCATTTTGTGTTAGATTCTTTATCTTTTAACTCCACACCTCTTCCCAACACCCAAGCATTCACTTCTGTTACAACTCCATTTATAAATATACTGAACAACCATGGTGACATCACACATCCCTGTTTAAGGCCTACTTTTACTGGGAAATAATCTCCCTCTTGCCTACATACTCTAACCTGAGCCTCACTATCCTTGTAAAGACTCTTCACTGCTTTCAATAACCTACCTCCTATTCCACACACTTGCAACAACTGCCACACTGCCTCCCAATCCACCTTATTATAAGCATTTTCTAAATCCATCAATGTAACAAAAACTTAAATAACAAAAAAAGGCACAATACTGTGCCTTACCTAAATAGGGCTCGTATCCCTTACCCTTCTTAAAACCTCCTTATTCATCTGTGATCCTTCTATGTCTTATCCCTAATTCTTTCAGTAATAATTGTACCATACTTTACCTGGCATACACAACACCCTTTTTATCCTTTTTTCTTTATACAGAGAAACTATGCATGCTCTCTGCCAATCCCTAGGTACACAAATAACCCACACATAGAAGAGAGGAGCTTACGACGATGTTTCGGTCCAACTTGGACCATTTACAAAGTCACAAAGTCCTCTCTTCTATATGCAGGGTATCTATGTATTGTTCCAGTCATGGTATTGTGCCTTGTTTTGTTAATCCCTAGGTACTTTCCCCCCCACATGTTCATTGAAAAAATCCAAAACCATAATCCCACCTATTTTTAACATTTTTCTTTTGATTCCATCAATCTCATCTGCTTTACCCACTTTCATTTTACCCACAGCTTTATGCACCTCCCCCCACACTTACATCTGGCTCTTCCTCACTCCTAAAAGATAATATATCTCCCTGGCCAATGCATGAAATCACTGCTTCCCTTTCCTCATCAGCATCTGACAATTTCACAAAATATTCTCTCCATCTTCCCAATACCTCTACTTCCCCATCTAATAACTCCCCCCCCCTTTTTTTTTTTAACTGTTAAATCTATTTGTTCCTTAGGCTTTCTCAACTTATTAATCTCATTCCAAATCTTTTCATTTTCAACAAAATTTACTGACAAAACCTCACCCACTCTTTCATTTGTTCTCCTTTTACACTGGCTCACCACTCTCTTAACCTCTCTTTTACACTCCATATTCTCTACCCTTCTTATATCACCTCTGTTTTGTAAAAAAAAAATTCTCATATGCTAACTTTTTCTCCCTCTGTCTATCTCGTCATTCCACTAATCACTCCTCTTTCCTCCTGCACCCACCCTCCTATATCCAAAAATTCTGCTGAATACGGTAACATTGCCTTCTTAAATTTTCCCCATACCTCTTTGACCACCTCATTATCTATACTCTCTCTAGCCCATCCTCCCAACAGCTGCTTGAATGTTACCCTAACCATCTCTTCTAACTTGTAAGTTTTCACTTCTTTCTCTCTGCTTTCACTTCTTTCTCTCTTACTCACTGATGACATTCTCTTTATACTCCATCTACCTCTTAATCTCACTGTAGCTACAACTAAATATTGATCAAATATATCTGTTGCCTCTCTAAAAACATGCAAGGGGCCTGGACGTGCAGCAGGCAAGTGTGAGTGTGTTAGACAGGAGTAAATGGAGACAAATGATTTTTGAGACCTGGTGAGCTGTTGAAGTGTATGCAGGGTAATATTTTCTGAAGGGATTCAGGGAAACTGGTTAGCTGGACTTTAGTCCTGGAGATGGGAAGTACAATGCCTGCACTTTAAAAGAGGGGTTTGGGATACTGACTCTATAGAGTGACCTCTAAACTGTCAAATTCAGGCACCTATGCAAAGACAGTGATTTTGTTTGAGTGATGGTCTACCTGGAGGGTATTCAGGGGATCAATGCCCCCACGGCCTGGTCCATGACCAGGCCTCCCAGTGGATCAGGGCCTGATCAACCAGGCTGTTACTGCTGGCCGCACGTAGTGAAATTATTCTTTTCTGTTTTGGGTTGCGCTGCCTCGGTGGGAGATGGCTCGTGTTAAATAAAAAAAAGCAGTCTGGCTACTGTCATTACGCTTTGTATTATATACTGCTTATTACACTCTATATCATTTATTGCTTACTTGTCCTTTTTTTCTTAAAACACGTATTACCTATTACCAACCTCTTTCTATACAGCTCTATAAGGGCCCTCTATTATCACTTACCCCTGGCACTCCAAACTTACCTGCTTTGCTCTCTACAACAGTTTCTCTCATTTCAGCATTTATTTCCTCCACAAGAATTACTAACTGGTTAAAAACTCACTAAACACTTGCTTAACATCTCTTAAAATCTCTCTCTTTCCTCTACACTCCTCTCTTACCCATAAGCATAAACCCTTAATATAACCCACTTTTGGCATCCTACTCTTATTTTAATCCACAAAATCCTTAAATTTATACATTTATATTCCCTCTTTTCCTTCCATAACTGATCAATGAGCATTACTGCTACTCCTTTCTTATCTCTAATTCTCTAAGATACACATGACCTAATCCCATTTATTTCTTTAAATTTTTAATTTATTTCAAGAAGTATTAAATCTTTGTTTGTCATTCAGTGCAAGGAGTTGCAGAAGCTTGATCCTCCATACAAATATAGCAGACTGGTCTCTGATTGGTCAGGCTTTTGGTGGTATGCCCTTTCCTTGAAGGCAAATGAATATATTCTACTACCAATCTAATACAATTCTCTTCTGACTAACCTGAGGTATGAGAAGACTATTAGTGGTACAAGTATGAAGGCTAGTTGTGGCTTCACTTGTAAGAGTAGATGAACCAAGGGCATCAGCCAACATACAAATACATTGTAGAATAGCCTTCCTCAATAATCCTGTTAATATAATATACTGTTTAAGTACATTATTGTTTTCAGATTATTAATGATTTAAGAAGAAAATAAGAAGCTAGCTTTAAAATTCACATATTCTCCTACAGTACAGATTCAATGTGCTTGAAAAATAGATAAAATTTATATAACTTGTCACCTCATGTCAAAAATTCTTTGTGTACAACTATGAAATTGTCAGGAACTAGTCATAATTCAGTTTATGCCACAAAAACGTTTTTATTACTATTGTTTACAGACAAAAGAAATTTCCTCTTATTTCTTTTTGCTATACTGTATATTGAAAGTTGTTTTCTATTGCTGATATATGGTTTCCTCTAGGTGAAAATGCTAGCACAAGCAAACCAGCTCCAGTCATACTGATGTTTCTAGCTATAAGTAGTTTGTAGTTACACAGACTCTAACAGTATAAGCCATGTCTTAGCTCTTGGACCCACCTCTCAATGTGCCGCTTGACAGATTCACACACTCCTAGCCTCGTGGGCCCTATTGTACTCATTCTTAAAACCACAAATGAACTCTGCCTCCACCACTTCTTCGTTGACATCATTCCACTTCCTGACCATCCTGAGACTGAAGAAATACTCCCTGACATCCCTGTGACTCACCTGTGTTTTTGATCTCAAGATGTGCCCTTGAGTACCTAGTTCCTATCTCTCAAACAGCTCTATCAATTCCTCTGAATATTTTGTATGTTATATGATCTCTCCTTGGCCCTTCTGTCCTCCAGGATCATGAGATTTAATCCTATTACCCCTTAGCTCTGAAACTAGTCTTGTTGGTTGCTTCTGTACTTTCTCCAGTTCCTTAACATACTTCCTCAAGTGTGGGTTCCACAATGGTGCTGCCTACTTCAAAATGGGTCTGACATATGTTGCATAAAATGTCTGGAATGACTCTTTCTTGAGATTTCTGAAGACCACTTTCAAATGACATGACTTAAAATGTGTTAAATATAAAATGTATCAATATTGTTCCTCTAATCTAGGAGTAATGATGTTGATGCTATGTGCATATTTGCACATTTTGTTCTCAGGATAATTGAAATGCTTGTAGCAAACTACACATACACACACAAAAGAAAACATTTATGCCATTATTTGACATGCTTCTACTTACATTTTAACTAAAGGAAAAAGCAATAGGAAACTCTCTATTTAATGCACTAATTGGAGGAGTGGGTGGCCAGAAACAACAGTTGTGGAAGATAGAGAAACGATTGTTTTGCTGTGATTGTAAGAATAGTGAACAATTTTGCAACAAAAGAACTCTGTCCTTTGCTTCCAAATCTATTGAACCAACAGATTTTGTTTTGCATTTGTGAAATCCACTAAATAGAGGGCTTACTGTATTCCAAATTAGGGTCAATTTTTTTTTTAACACATTCACCATCACCTATTCTTTAACTGCCTTTTCAAAAGTGCACAGACATCACATTCAAATGACACTTTGAGCACCACAGCCCCACTGGTCCTTCATAGAACTGGCACTGCACTTCACACCTCCACAACTTAAGTCCACCTAACAGGTTTCTAACTGAACAAAATTAAATTCTGTTTCTTAACAAGTTTTTACCTGTCATCTTTTCCATCACATTTGGAATAATGAGACATTTTGAAAGCACTGAGAGCAGCTCCTCCTTGAAGATCTGAATCACTTGTGAGATATGTTGCTGTAAGGCAATTATGACATCAGCCAGAAGGTCATCCATGCTTCTTCCTTTTTCTTGAGAAGTTTGGCTGCTTTCCTCTCTGACTTGACTATTAACTGCACTTGGTAAGCAAGATTCATCAGCATATTCAAAGACTGCTGCCCCAATACACTGTATCAGATAGTCTTGCCTCTGTGAAAAGAAAAGTAAAATGTTTTAAATGTAATAACAGGATACAAAATTCACATCTAATTGTTATAAATAACATTACAGATGATTTACTAAAAAATAAACAGACTAAGACCATGCTGTCTATGGCATTTTGTTCTTTTGGGCTTTTAACCCTTAAAACGGTCCAAACAGATCGATGTTCAAATTCATAGTGCTCCAAAAGTAGATCTACTTTTTTTTACATATTTTCAAATATAACAAAAAAAAATGTAGATAAAAGTTTTTTTTACACATTTTCAAATGTAAAACAAAAAAGAAGGTCTACATTTTTTTACATACTTTCAGATGTTGAAAAAACGTATATATACGTTTGGACCGTTTAAGGGTTAATAACTGCCCTAAATACTTAGCAAAATCAGTTCAATGAAACAAGTTTAGTTCACAAAATTATCATGTATACTTCACTGCACCATATACAGAGAGACTGACTACCTTTGCATTGACATGAAATATAATGATATTCAATATTACTTCCATGTACCCTGTCTTATTTTTCTTCCTCTATCAAAATTAAAAAATGAAATCAGTTTAAAGTTGTGCTCATTCCCTTTTATGCAAATCTCACCATATAGCTCTCGCTGTCCATTACGTTAGTCCTTGAAATTTCTATACAAGTTTCTTAAATTCATTAAGAGGTAATTAACTTTATATACTTTCGTTCTTTCTTTCAACAAACCGGCCGTATCCCACCGAGGGAGGGTGGCCCAAAAGAAAAACAAAAGTTTCTCTTTTTCTTCTTTCAATGTACCAGCCATATCCCATGGCTGGTAATTTATATAGGAGAAGGGGTTACTATCCCCTTGCTCCTGGCATTTTAGTCGCCTCTTACAACACACATAGCTTACGGAGGAAGAATTCTGTTCCATTTCCCCATGGAGATAAGAGGAAATAAACAAGAACTAGTAAGAAAATAAGAAAACCCAGAGGGGTGTGTATATACATGCTTGCACATGTATGTGTAGTGTGACCTAAGTGTAAGTAGAAGTAGCAAGAAGTACCTGAAATCTCGCATGTTTATGAGACAGAGAAAAGACACCAGCAATCCTACCATCATGTAAAACAAGTACAGGCTTCCATTTTACACTCACTTGCCAGGACGGTAGTATCTCCTTGGGTGGTTGCTGTCTACCAACCTAATACCTAGAAAGTTTATATACATTTCAATGATATTTTCAATCTTAAATTTAAAAAATCACACTTAAGTGACTCATTATTATATGCCTTTGAATAAGAAGTACAACAAATGCAAATACTGATACTGAACTTACTTCAATGAAGCTTGGTAGTCCCCATATGTCCAAAAGACATGAGATGGCAGAAAGTGAGGCAGCCTTAAGATTAGTGTCACCAGCTTCTAAACAAGAAGTAATAAGCAGCCATATCTGATCATTAAGATGTTCACAACAGTTCCACAAATACTCTCCCAAGAGTTTTATCACCTGCATAAAAAAAAACTTAGTATAAAATTCTAATTTTATATTCAATATACATTAAATCTAGAATACCTTTAAATAATAAAAGGAGATTAATACAATCTCAAAACATCTTTTGTCTTAACAGAACATTTTCTGCAACAACTGTAAGAGAAATGTCTCTTACATCAAGTACAGTATACCTCGAGTAATTTCAACACTACAATAATTCTAGCAGCAACAGCTTTCCAGTTATGAATAAAATAATTGTCAAGAAAATCATCTTTGCAAGTTTTCCTAATATCCAGTTAACAACTAATTTTCTATAATTTTTTTATTTATTTTATTATTTTGTACCTTAACCCTTTGACTGTCGCAACCCCAAATCCTAAAGTGTCTTTCTGTGTCACAAAACTTTCGAAAAAAAAAAAAAATTCTTATGAAATGATAGAGAATCTTTTCCCGATGGTAATGACACCAAAAGTACGAAATTTGATGGAAAGCTTACAGAATTACACTCGCGAAGTTAGCAATCTCAGCGATATATATGCATCGGCAATTTCACCCAGTTTGAGCTCTATTTTTCGCCAATTCCACTGTTCCGGTCAACTAAACTCATAGCTATTTCTTTAGAACTCCATCTGTTCTGTCGACTGAGTACAAGAAACCACCCATTTACTGATTTCAACTACCCAATAAAGTGGTCAGAAATTGGCAATTTGGCCAATTTTGCACAAATTAAAAAAGATGCCAATTTTAATATAGGGTCCAGAATGAAGAATGCAGATATTCCTGGCACTAAAATAACATTTTCTCTGTTCATCAGTCATGGCCCCAGGCCCCTCTTATATTACTCTTGCTTTCTATTTTGAAATTTTATTCACACAAAAAATAGAAGATTTACTGTTATGCAGACTACTGCATTATTGTAATAATTGTATAAATAATGTCAACCCATTTGTGACAGCATATTAGAATGGCTAATTGGACACTTACTGGACAATGACATCATTTGTTTACTCTTGATTATTATTATTATTATAATCAAGGGGGAAGCGCTAAACCCGGAGGATTATACAGCGCCTGGGGGGGGGGGGGATGTGGAAGGCATTCAGGCTTAATTCGGGGAACTGGAGCTCAGATCCAATTCCCTAAATCAAGAGCCCCTCACCAACATCAAGGAACCTTCCTTGAGGGGTGTTTACTCTTGAACATTGGCAAAAATCGAACATTTCTGCTACTTTGAGCTCAATTTCAAGTTCCTATTCACCATGAAACCAATCAACATCATCTCTATTTCTGTAATATGTCTTCTATTCTATCAAATGAGACCAAGAAAACGAGAATACAACCATAAATACTATATGAAAATACACCTCAAACTCGGTGTTTTAATCCAAAAACACGGCCAGAGGATTTTTTTTCTCATTATGCACTGTGTGCTTCAGGATTTTTTTTATACTGCACACACTGACCACACAGACCCATTCTCTCACATGTGGGCCTACCAGCTTTCTCCCACTTGATTTGAAGCCGCTAGAATTTTGGAGTATAAATACGTCAAAAACACTGGCTCGTAAGACGTATATATATGACTGAAACAATCAAAAGGTTACAGCTGAACCACTGGCCTCCACGTGGCAGGGTCTGGTAACTCAAGAGATAACTCTGAGGCTGACAGTGGTCGCAAATAATAATTTTACCAGTTAGCCGGATTTGAATCCTGGAGGTGGAAAGTACAATGCCTACACTTTAAAGGAGGGGTTTAGGACATTGGCTGTTTGGAGTGACATCTAAACTATCATATCTGGGTACCTCTGCAAAGACAGTGGTTATGTGTGAATGATGGTGAAAATGTTTCTTTCTCTTTTGGGTGACCCTGCCTCGGTGGGAGACAGCCAACATGTTGGAATAAAAAACAATAAATTCAAGTCATCAGCTATCTCCCACCAAGGTAGGGTGACTCAAAAAAGAAAGAAACACTTTCTCTGTCAATTCATTCAATCACTGCCTTGTCAGAAGCATGCCAAATCACAGCTCATTTAACCTTCCAAACTGCAACATACCCACTCCTCCATCAGAGTGCAGGCAATGTATTTTTCAATTCCAAGATTCAAGTTCAGCTACCTGGTTTTCTCAAACCCCAGCATAAATGTTACCTCGCACACATTCCAGCAGCACTTCAAATCACAAAGGCCATTTGCCTCCATTTGTTCCTATCTAACATGCTCACACACTAATTTTTAAGATATATTAATAAGGAACAACATACAATATACATCCTACCATGATGATATTAGTGAGAATGTGGTCCAGATTAGAGTCATCAGCAAAAACAATAGTTCTGGGTGTTGGCTGGGCATTACTCCTATTAACCACTGATGAGAAACACTGACATGAAGCTGAGCCTCCATCAAACAGAACTTCTTTTCCTTCTGTAAAGATAAATACACATTTATGAGATAAGTATACCAAAGAATACCTGTGGCTACAACTATACCCTGACACAGTGCCTCCTTCAGACATGCCTCTACATGGAGAAGCTTTCAGCCAGACTCTTCCACAAACATTTCAAATTTATTTAATTCAACAGCAGCTCAAGAAACACTGGAATCATCTGTCATAGATTTTTGATGCTGATCTGGTTGTGAATTTAAGAGTAACCATTTGTGATGTAAAACATATATCTGGAAATAATAAGGAAAGCCTCAGTGAGCATAAGAATATAAATGGTTAGAGTTTGTGAGAAAGGATAAAAACATGAAAAAAGTAAGAGGTATCAATCCAAAGGAACTGTTTGAACTGAATGGACATCACATAGTGCTGAAGTGTGAGAAGTTAAAAGAACCATCAAGAAGTGGAAGAAAGGCTCACTGACTAACTTCGTGTTATTTCTTTCATGTGATAACAAAGCCAAATAGTCTCAATTCATTTGAAATATTTCCTAAGCACTTGTTTCAGAATGTATGAGTGAACTTTTTTAACTATACTGAAGATGTTGAACTTGTGTGGGTAAGGTGGTGTACAGAGTGGTGGTGGCCTGATCCTCCATCCACTGATCATGAGACAAATGCACTACCTACTGTACTTAACCCATATACACGAAAAGGCCACTTGGATACAGAAGCTCACAAAGTCATGTATGTGCTGTTTGACTACAGCTCACCTGTCACACTTGGAAATGTTTGCCTTGTGGCAGATTTCAAGGTGCTCTGGTATTGCATACATAAACTGGTGTTATTAATATGATTTAATTTTTCTTTTCAACATGTCAGCTGTCTCCCACAGAGGCAGGGTGACCCAAATAGAAAGAAAACACTTTCACCATTGTTCATACATAATCACTGTCTTTGCAGAAGTGCTCAAAACACAGCAGTTCAGATGTCACTCCAAACAGCAAATATTCCAAACTCCTCCTTTAAAGTGCAGTGCAGGCATTGTACTTCTCACCTTCAGGACTTAAGTCCAACTAACCGGTTTCCCTGAATCTCTTCACAAAATATTACCCTCCTCACACTCCAACAGCTCGTCAAATACTATAAACTATTCATCTCCATTCATTTCCAACACACTCACATATTCATTAACTCAGATTAACTCAGTAGCCAAGAGGATCTGTAACAATTACATAAATACGGGGAATTGAAATGGGGTCTACCAAAGCAGTTGTCCACCACTCAAACAGCGTGCCCATGAAGGTTATCAATATGGCAACTACAGAGAATATGGATACATAGCATATTTCAAAAAAATACATTTATACCACAGCAGAAAATAGCTTATATGACTTTTAAGTCATACCTAATCCAATTTTGACATAATCTTCAATGACAGAAGAAAATAAACGAGGACTGCGAGTAGCTAAGAGGCGCATGATGGTAACCTGAAGACTGATATTAGCTTCACTCACAGCCGATGACCCATTTACTGTCACTAGTTCAGCCAAGAGCCAACATGTGAATTCTGAAATAAAAAGAGAAACTGTGATCAGTTTAAAAAGTGTACACTGTTAACATAGAAAAAATTCTAGAGATTTAATGCATATGTACACACTGATTAATTATTAGTAACATAGTCACAAAAGTGCATAATCCATATTGGTCTCAGAACTCTATACTGATTAAACAATAGAAACAATATGTTGTTAGTGTTACTTTTTTGTAAACAAAGCATCTAAATTCCCTGAGCACCCTTTTATTATATAAAGGCTAATATGTGACTTCAATAGCATGGTATTATCATGCAGTAACTTAACATTCCAGATAAAATTTCTTACCTAAAGCTTTGTCATTATTTACAGTGTCAGCAGCAATGTTATCAGTAATACTGTTGATGCCAGTAGATGTAGGTGCAACGAGCAATCCCTCATCATGACGACAAAAATTCGTTAGTGAAGTCAAGAGTGTCAAAATGTTGGTTTCATCACCACCAGAAAACACTGGTCCAACAACATATACAAATCTATCTCGCAGAGCAGTGTTCTGGCTTGTTTCAGGACTGAAAATTAAAAAAAAAAAAAAGTCAGTCAGGTAATGAACTAGTTAAAGAGCCAAGTTGAACATAGTGATAAGTCATGATAAATGTGCAGATTGTATTTATCAAGATTTTAAGAAAACTTGAGTTTCCCAATAAGAAACTAATTTGGAAACTTCAAAACACAGAAAGAATAAAAGGCAAATTATTCCAAAGGATGAGCAAGTTTCTCTTCGAGAGGAAATCAATTTCAGGACAAATTGGAAATAATAAATCATACTTTTGAAATTGTATCATTCATACATTAGGTACCTTTCTTACTGTGTGTATGGTTGCAGTTAACCGAATAAGAAATCCTACTTAATAGTCTAATTCTTTAGTAGTCTTTAGGCATTAGGGTTAGCTTGCCCAAAATGCATTGCATACTAGTACAAATACAAAATATTTATTCCTTTGCACAGTATAAAATGTGAGATTTACATGTAATAAAGTTGGTAGAATTACCGACAATATGTAAAGTAAAAGGACACAAGTGCAACTAATGTGGCATTTATTGTGGCAACGTTTCGCTCTCCAGGAGCTTTATCAAGCCATTACGTAATGGCTTGATAAAGCTCCTGGAGAGCGAAACGTTGCCACAATAAATGCCACATTAGTTGCACTTGTGTCCTTGAGATTTACATGTTATAAGATATTGTTCAGCACAAAGAAAGCTACTATCATACGTGAGCATTTCGGGCAGACTAATCTTAATGATTACAGAATACATGTACTTAAAACTAGCCATAGATCAAGGAGTGGTAAATATTAATTATGCATTTTTTGAATTATTACAAAAAGAGAGGTAGCAAAAAAAATTACAATTAATAAGATTTATAGCAGAGAGGTAGAAAAAATATTACAATTAGCATAATTTACAATATTACAACAGTACAATTTCAAGTGTGAATTAATATTTTAGACTGATTTAGTAGTCATAAGTTAATTGAGATTTTTAGTAGTTCCAAACTGGTTAAATGATTTCAGACATTGAACAGTGCTGGTACTGTTAAGTTTAGGAGATGAGATGATTTTTAATTATAGCCCTAAATTAATTGACAGTCAAGGTGAAGACCTAAAAATTTGACCTCATTTTATCTTGTAATGGGGGGAATTATTGATCAATATGTTAAGTTGGATAATAAGGCTCGGTTTCCAAACAGCATGTAGTAGGTTTTGTCTATATTAAGAGGGAGTTTGTTGGTTGTCATCCACATAGATTTTTTAGTAGCTCATCATTAACAGTCATTAAGCATAGTTGGGTTTGAGTAAGAGAAGACATAAGTAGTGTCATCTGAGAATAGAACTGGTTTAAGGAGATGAGATGCATTGGGAAGCTCATTGATGTAAATGAGAAAGAGCAGAGGGCCAAGGACACTGCCCTGTGGCACTCCAACAGCTACAGGCTGAGAAGCTGAGGCTACACTATTTGTGGAGACATACTGGTGTCTATTGCCAAGATAAGATTTTAGGTATTCAAGGGTATGTCCTCAGACCCCAAAATTATCTAGTTTAAAGAGCAAGATATTGTGGTCCACTTTACTGAATCCTTTTTGCAGGTCTATGCAGAGCCCTAGAGGATATTAATTTTTTTCAAGTGCTGCATATATCAGTTCAAGTATTTGTATAACTGCATCATTCATATTTTTTTTTGGCCTAAACCCAAACTGGCAGGGGTTAAGTATGTTGTGAGATATTAGGTAGGAGTAAACTCGCTTACGAATTATTTTTTTGAAGATTTTAAAAAGTAAGGGCAAGTGTGATATAGGCCTATAGTTATTCACATCAGCAGGATCATCTCCTTTGAGAATTGGGGTAACCCTTGCTCTCTTGAGTAGGAAAGGGAAAGTTGAAGATTCCACTGATTTGTTAGAGTTGCAATAATGGGTGACAGCACATGTGCTGCTTTATTGTACATTAGTGGCTTCTTTTGTGCCTAACATGTAGGCTACATTATCTGTGCAGTGCATAAAAAGAAAAAACTCTGAATTTGAATAACACCATTGAAGTCATAAGGATCTGCACTTTGCCTTATACAGTTTTTAATTTATGTAAATTACGTATTTACCAGTTGCAACTGAAAACTACATGTGTTTGTTTGCATGTAGTGCTAAAGTACTTGACAAAATAAACAAAAAAAAAAATGACTTGGATATACTGAGCAAATGGAGTGATAGTTGGATGATGGAATTTAATGTTGATAAATATCTGTATAAGAAAACATTCATGACTACATCCAGATATTATTCCAATGTGTGTAATCACTAACATTTTACAGAATTCACTGTTAAATAATACATACACATTGTCTGTCATCTTGGAGTTTATGATGAGTTCAACATCTTGGAGGAAACGTCAGTACTTTAGAGTTGGTAACTCTGCACAGAAAATAAAAATCTAAGTTCTTTACAAAAAAGTAAAAAAAAAGTATAGACATATTATCTAAATATTAGTTGTTTTGTTAACCAATTATATTTCTTGCATACTTATACACAGTATGCATGCATGCACGTACGTACTCACCTAACTGTGGTTGCAGGGGTCGAGTCATAGCTCCTGGCCCCGCCTCTTCACTGGTCGCTACTAGGTCACTCTTTCCCTGCTCCATGAGCTTTATCATACCTCTTCTTAAAGCTATGTATGGTTCCTGCCTTCTCTACATTACTTTCCAGACTATTTCACTTCCTGACAACTCTATAACTGAAGAAGTACTTCCTAACATCCCTGTGACTCATCTGAGTCTTTAGCTTCCAATTGTGACCCCTTGTTGCTGTGTCCCATCTCTGGAATATCCTGTTACTGTCCACCTTGGCGAGTCCTCTCAGTATTTTATGTCATTATCATATCCTCCCTCTCTCTCTCCTGTCCTCCAGTGTTGCCAGGTCAATTTCCCTTAACCTTTCCTCATAGTACATGCCCCTTAGCTCCAGGACTAGTTTCATTGCAACCTTTGTACTTTCTCTAATTTCTTGATCTGCTTGAACAGGTGTGGGTTCCAAACTGGTGCTGCATACTCCAATATGGGCCTGACATACATGGTGTACAGGATCCTGAATGATTCCTTACTGAGATGTCGGAATGCTATTCTTAGGTTTGCCAGGCGCCCATCTGCTGCAGCAGTTATTTAGCTGATGTGCATCCCAGGAGATGTGCTTTGTATTATACTCACCCCAAGATCCTTTTCCCTGAGTGAGGTTTGTAGTCTTTGTCCCCCTAGACTGCACTCTGTCTGTGGTCTTCTTTGCCCTTCCCCAATCTTCATGACTTTGCACTTGGTGGGGTTGAACTCCAAAAGCCAGTTTCTGGACCAGGCCTGCAGCCTGTCCAGATCTCTTTGTACATACAGTGGACCCTCGACCAAAGGCTGCATCGGCTAACGCCAAAATCAGCTAACAGCTCTCCTTGGCGTCAAAATATTGGCTCAGCCAACACCAAAAAACTTGGCTAAGGGCTTTCGTCCAGAACGTGTCCAAACGGCCTAAGCAGGCCCAGCCACTCCAAGACTCTGTGCATAGCCAGTGTGCCATTGTTTACAAGCCGTTGCGGTCGATTCCACACATACACGCGATATATTCTGTATTATTCTATTGCTTTCAGTGCTTGTAACTGCTAAATAAGCCACCATGGGCCCCAAGAAAGCTTCTAGTGCCAACCCTGTGGTAAAAAGGGTGAGATGTACTATCGAATTAAAAAAAGAGATAATAGAAAAGTACGAAAGTGGAATGCGTATCTCGGAGTTGGAAAGGTTATATAACAAATCCCATTCAACCATCACTACTATCTTGGCCAACAGAAAGGCAATCAAGGAAGCTGTTGTTGCGAAAGGTGCAAGTATGTTTTCAAAACAGAGATAGCAAATACTCGAAGATATGGAGAGACTGTTGTTGGTGTGGATACGCGAAAAACAATTATCAGGAGATAGTGTTTCTCAGTCAATAATACGTGAAAAGGCAAGGCAGTTGCATGATGATCTCATTAAGAAAATGCCTGAAACTAGTGCTGATGTTAGTGAATTTAAGGCCAGCAAAGGTTAGTTTGAGAGATGTAAGAATCGTAGTACTCACCTAATTGTACTCGCCTAATTGTGGTTGCAGGGGTCGAGACTCAGCTCCTGGCCCCGCCTCTTCACCGATTGCTACTAGGTCCTCTCTCTCTGCTTCCTGAGCTTTGTCATACCTCGTCTTAAAGCTATGTATGGTTCCTGCCTCCACTACATCACTTGCTAGGCTATTCCACTTCCTGACGACTCTGTGACTGAAGAAGTACTTACTAACATCCCTGTTACTGGTCTGAGTCTTCAGCTTCCAATTGTGACCCCTTGCTTCTGTGTTTTTCTGTGTTCCCTCTCTGGAACATCCTGTCTCTGTCCACCTTGTCTATTCCACACATTATTTTGTATGTTGTTATCATGTCTCCCCTGACCCTCCTGTCCTCCAGTGTCGTCAGTCTGATTTCCCTCAACCTTTCTTCGTAGGACATTCCCCTGAGCTCTGGAACTAGCCTTGTTGCAAACCTTTGTACTTTCTCTAATTTCTTGACGTGCTTGGCCAGGTGTGGGTTCCAAACTGGTGCTGCATACTCCAGTATGGGCCTGACATACACAGTGTACAGTGTCTTGAACGATTCCTTACTAAGGTACTGGAACGCTATTCTCAGGTTTGCCAGGCGCCCATATGCTGCAGCAGTTAACTGGTTGATGTGTGCCTCCGGAGACCTGCTCGGTGTTATGGTCACCCCAAGATCTTTCTCCTTGAGTGAGGTTTGCAGCCTTTGTCCACCTAGCCTATACTCTGTCAGCGGTCTTCTTTGCCCTTCCCCAATCTTCATGACTTTGCATTTGACAGGGTTGAATTCGAGAAGCCAGTTGCTGGACCATGTGTCCAGCCTATCCAGGTCTCTTTGTAGTCCTGCCTGATCCTCATCCGATTTAATTCTTCTCATTAGCTTCACATCATCTGCGAACAGGGACACTTCAGAGTCTATCCCTTCCACCATGTCATTCATATACAGTGGACCCCCGCATAGCGAACGCCTTGCATAGCGAACATTCCGCATAGCGAACGCTTTGATCGCTAAAATTTTGCCCCGCATAGTAGACAAAAACCCGCTCAGCGAACTTCGTCCGAGACGCGTCCAATGTGCGGCCTCAGCCAGCCTCACATGTGCCGCCTGTCCCATTGTTTACCAGCTAGCCTCCGCGGTAACATTCAAGCATACACTCGGAATATTTCGTATTATTACAGTGTTTTCGGTTCTGTTTGTTGAAAATAAGTGACCATGGGCCCCAAGAAAGCTTCTAGTGCCAACCCTGTGGTAAAAAGGGTGAGAATTAGTATGGAAATTAAGAAAGATTTTGAAGGGTTTGGGGCTAACCCTGAGAAGCCTATGCCAGTTGTGGAATCCATTGTGCCTACTTCAAAAATTAAGGAAATGTGTGCACAGTGGGTTGAACTGCAAACCTTTATGGATGAAAATCACCCTGACACAGCTGTTGCAAGGCGTGCTGGTGACTATTTCAATGACAATGTTATGGCCCATTTTAGACAAATCGTAAAGGAACGGGAGGTACAGAGCTCTATGGACAGAAAGAAGTCCAGTGACTCTGAAGCTGGTCCTAGTGGCATTAAAAGAAGAAGGGAAGTAACCCCGGAAAAGGACTTGCCTCCTCAAGTGTTAATGGAAGGGGATTCCCCTTCTAAACACTAACACTCTCTCTCCCCTCCTCCCATCCCATCAATCATCACCAGATCTTCAATAAAAGTAAGTGTCATGTAATTGTGCATGCCTTTTTCAGTTTGTGTGTACTAAAATTAACATTTTTTTGTGGTAAAAAAATTTTTTTTTCATACTTTTGGGTGTCTTGCACGGATTAATTTTATTTCCATTATTTCTTATGGGGAAAATTAATTCGCATAGCGAACATTTCGCATAACGACCAGCCCTCTTGCACGGATTAAGTTCGCTATGCGGGGGTCCACTGTATATCAAAAATAGCACTGGTCCTAGGACTGACCCCTGTGGGACCCCGCTCGTCACAGGAGCCCACTGTGATACCTCATCACGTAGTGGCATACACAGTGTGATAAGGAATGGTGAGGCTGCCAGTTCAGACAAAAAAGCAGCTGAAAAATATGTGCAGGACTTTAAGGAGTACATAGACACTGAAAAATTAAAACCCCAACAAGTGTTCAATTGCGACAAAACAGGCCTGTTTTGGAAGAAAATGCCAAAGAGGACCTACATTACTCAGGAGGAAAAGGCCCTGCCAGGACACAATCCTATGAAAGACAGGCTAACTCTTTTGTCCTGTGCAGGCATCTTCCAGATGCCAGCAAGTCTCTTCGATAAAGGTATATAAATGTTATTTTAAACGTTTACTTAAATTTTAATTTATCTATTGTATACTAGTACATGTAAATGTATTTATCTGAGATGTGTGTATGTAAAACTATAGTTATTCTTTAAAAAATGTGAATATTTTTGTGGGTTTGGAACGGATTAATTCTATTTTCTCATGGGAAATATTGCTTCGCCTTTCGGCCTTTTCAAGTTTAGGCCTAGCGCCTGGAACGGATTACAGCCGAAACTCAGGGTTCCAATCAACCAAAAACAAAATACCTTTTATCAATGGACTCTTCACAGAGTCAAATTCAATGTTTGAAGCTTTCACAAAGAACCATAAAAAAGATCATTTTGACAATGAAATATGGATCCCAGGGTACAACTTATTTAGATGTGACAGAAAGAACAGGCAACAAGGGAATGGTTGGCCTGTATGTCAAAGAGTCACTCAAACTGCTCAGACTTACTAAACATCACAAATGATATATGTAATTGAAGTTTTGTCAGTAAAGATTGAAAACCAAAACCTTGTCACTGGGGAATGTGTATAAACCATCAGCTCCAACTTCCAAACAATTCAAGGAACAGGTTCCGAAAATTGACTACCGTTTGGAAAAAATCTTCAAATCCCAGCACTAAATATTCTGACGCTTGGTGATTTAAATTTAAAATGTCTAAAATGGAAGAATGTAGTAAAAAAATGCTATAGCGGAGATAACCCCAGAAGGCAGCTCAGGTGAAAATTCACACATACATGAGCTATTAAATCTCTGAAACAAATTTGCCTTAAGCCAGCAAATAGTGGAGCCAACAAAACTGAAAAATACAATTGACTAATAATGATGATTTGGAATGAAATATAACAGTATCAAAGACAATACATATAGATCAAAACATAATTGAAGTACAGATGTGCATGCACAGGTAGGTACCTGGGTGTTAGTGGACTGGTGTGGGTGATATCCTGGGGGACAATTATTATTATTATAATCAAAAAGAAGTGCTAAACCTACAAGGATCCTGGGGGACAAGATTGAATAAGTAAGGAAGTTTATTCAGGTATACAAAAATACACAGCATACACAGCATGTGTAGATAACCTAGGATAACCCAAAAAAGTCACAGTGACTTATTTCCATTGGAGTCCTTTGCTACCCGTCCCATTTCCACCTGACGTTAGTATATAAGCGTCAGGCGCTTTGCTTCTGCTTCAGAATCTCCACGACTACGGTGCTCTTTGCACCTACTCCTAGGTTGAGGGACTGATTACCTCATCTTCTGTATATAGTTCTACTGTCTTCAAGTTATGTCCTGGAACTTGTATTGATAAAGCCACTGGATGGCGAAATGTCTACAATAAAGATACCCAGATGTTGCACAGGTGTCTTAATTTCATCTTGTCGGTATTGTATACCATTCTTGTACAACATAACACATGACCATAACACAAGACACAGATCACTCTTTGATGTTCCTCGTGTCCATATCACGCTATGCAAAAACTCAAAGCACATAAAAGGCCCTAAAATCTGGAATTCATTACCTGTAAATATAAAAGAAACACTGTCTGTTTATAAATTCAAGTCTCTTCTCAAAAATCACTTTCTCACCCACAACTAAATAAATACTGAATAATTGTATCTCATAAATTGTATCTCATAAATGTTTCTCATTATTGTATCTCATAAATGTCTAACCTGTGACCCAATCAAACTTTGTTATTTTTTTAATTACATTACCTAACAGAATATTCCATTCTATTGAATGTACAGCAACACAGTAAATGACCATATGACCTGTCTTTGTAATACTCATTTGTGCTAAATTGTTGTCTGTTTACAATAATGTTTTTACCACTAAATATATCATTGCTTAGTTAATCTTAAGTTAACTTTAAGCTGCCCATAATGCTCTGCATACAAGGTGCTTTGGCATGTTGCACTTTAATAACTGTATTCCTGTACTTCTCTGTATCATATTCAAATTAATAAATAAATAAATAAATAAATAAATAAATACACTGAATTTCTTGGGTTATGCTGGGTGGTTAACCCTCCTAATCTCAGGTTATCCTGGGTGGCTATCCCTGCCCCAGGTTATCCTGGGTGGCTATCCCTGCCCCAGGTTATCCTGGGTGGCTATCCCTGCCCCAGGTTATCCTGGGTGGCTATCCCTGCCCCAGGTTATCCTGGGTGGCTATCCCTGCCCCAGGTTATCCTGGGTGTCTAACCTTCCAATTAAATATCCAAACATATCTTATCTTGCCCTCAAAGGGCGGCAGCACAATGAACTTACTTATTAACTAAACGTTCAATCGGCATAAATTGAATTAATGAAGCCTTGACCGACGTAACAGCGAGAAGATAATATAAGAACCAAAATCCCGGGGAGATAACATGGGAGGAGATAAGTGGTCAGCAATACTGAAGAAAGAGAGAAAGATAGTGTCCCGAGGATGAGAAACACCAACCTTACTGCCGCCACAACCTCACTACTGCTTCTTGTTCTTCATGTTGGGGTTATTAAGGGACACCACAGTCATACACCCAGAAAAACTTTCATCAGCGGAATATCGTGCAACTTGCCACTTTGGTGGTAAAATCTAATCGTGGTCCTTATATACATAAATTTGAATTCGAATTTGAATTGAATAAGAAAGTAAGTTTATTTAGGCACAGGTACACATAAGTACAATTATCAAACATAGTGTAAATTAACTAGGATAATCCAGAAAATTCAAAGTGACTTATTTCCATTCTTCTCTTATAAAACTAATAATAATAATAATAATAATAATAATAATAATAATAATAATAATAATAATAATAATAATAATAATAATAATAAATAATAATAATAATAATTTATTTATTTATTTATTTACAATTTGAGCACACATACAGAGGTACAAAAAAATACAGATAAGAGCAGCATGCCAAAGCCACTTATACTATGCATAGCATTACGGGCTGGCTTAAAATTAACTTAAGATTAACTAAGCAATGATGAAAACAGTGATAAAACATTAATGTAAACAGATTACTATAAAGCACAAGTGAGTATTACAAAGACAGGTCATATGGTTGTATGCATTGCTGTACATTCAGTAGAATGGAGTATTCTGTTAGGTAGTGTATTTAAAAAATAATAAAGTTAGATTGGGTTTTAGGTTTAACATTTATGTGATATAATTGTGAGAAACATTTAAGATATACAATTTATAAGGTTCAGTTATTCAGTATTTATTTGGTTTTGGGTGAGTAAGTAATCTTTGAGAAGAGACTTGAATTTATAAACAGGTAGTGTTTCTTTTATATTTACAGGTAATGAATTCCAGATTTTAGGGCCTTTTATGTGCATTGAGTTTTTGCATAGCGTGAGATGGACACGAGGAACATCAAAGAGTGATCTGTGCCTTGTGTTATGGTCATGTGTTCTGTTGAGGTTGGCAAGGAGATGTTTGAGGGGAGGGTTAATATCAGAGTTAAGTGTTCTATGTATGTAATAAGAACATAAGAACATAAGAACGAAGGAACACTGCAGAAGGCCTACTGGCCCATGCGAGGCAGGTCCAAGTCTCCTACCGGCTTAAGTCAATGCACCCAACCTAGTCAGGTCAGGTCACATTGACTTAAGGGAGGAACACGGCAATCGACCTGTTAGCACAAGCTATCAGGTCTAACTCACACCCACCCACATCTGTGGGTGAATGGGATGTGGGAGAATGGATGTTTTGTATGGTGAGTAGGTTTAGTGCATTGAATATTGGTGGAGTGTGCTGCCTGTAGTGAGAATTTGTTATCATTCTAACTGCAGCCTTTTGTTGGGTAATTAGTGGTCTGAGATGGTTACTTGTTGTTGAGCCCCATGCACAAATTCCATAGGTGAGATAGGGGTAAATAAGAGTGATATAGGGCCAGGAGGGCTGACTGTGGAGCATAGTACCGTATCTTCGATAGTATGCCTACAGTCTTGGAAATTTTCTTAGAAATTTGTTGTATATGTGTATGAAATTTGAGTCTATTATCAAGGTGGATTCCTAAGAATTTTCCCTCTGTTAGCTTTGTGATAGGTGATCCGTTTATCATTATGTTAAGAGGGACATCTGTAGCTCTGTTACCAAACTGAATGAAGTAGGTTTTGTCAATGTTTAGTGTAAGTTTGTTAGTCCTCATCCAGGTAGATATTTTCTGTAATTCGGTATTTACAGTATTGGCTAGCGTGACTGGGCTCGGGTGGGAGAAGACGTATGTAGTGTCATCTGCAAATAGTGTGGGTTTGAGTAATTGCGAAGCATTTGGTAGGTCATTTATGTATAGGAGAAAGAGAAGAGGGCCAAGGACACTTCCCTGTGGGACACCAACTGTAATTGGTTGTGCAGAAGAGTTTGCCCCATTTGCGTACACATATTGGCTTCTGTTGCTGAGGTATGACTTGAGGTAGTTGAGGGAGTGCCCTCTTATACCATAGTGTGACAATTTTACGTGGAGCAAGTCATGGTCAACTGTATCAAAAGCTTTACGTAAGTCGATGAAGATCCCCAGTGGGACTTCTTTTTTCTCTATTGCAGTGTATATATGTTCTAGCATGTGTATAATAGCATCATTAGTATTTTTATTAGGCCTGAATCCAAATTGGCAGGGGTTGAGTATGTTTTGGGAGATAAGGTAGGAGTAGATTCGTTTATGAATTAATTTTTCGAAGATTTTTGAGAGAGGGTGTAAGTTGGATATTGGCCTATAGTTATTCAACTCTGTTTGGTCTCCTCCTTTGTGGATCGGGGTGACCCTTGCTATTTTGAGTACTGTAGGGAAGGTGGAGGATTCAATGGATTTGTTAAAGAGTGTTGCAATGATTGGTGATAGCACTTGTGACACTTTTTTGTATATAAAGGGTGGTAAGGTATTTAAATCTCCTGCCTTGTTTTTTAGTGTGTTGATAATAAGGGAAATAATGGAAATAAGTCACTCTGTCTGACTTTTTTGGGTTATCCTAGGTTCTCTACACATATGCTGCTATGTATGATAATTCTATGTAACTGTATTTGTGTATACCTGAATAAACTTACTTACTTACTTACTTACGTATGGGTTAGTCGGAGCTAGGAACAGTGTGTTCGGGTAGTTGCCGGTGAGGTAGTCATTTGGTGGGGTATCTGAGCTTGGGATTTTATTGGCAAGGTTTTGTCCTATAGTGGAGAAGAAATCATCGAGTCTGTTTGCTGTTTCTGTTGGTGGGAGTTGGGGTTCATCTGATTTTGCTAATTTTATTTCGCTATTTCGTGATATCTTTTTTGTTCCCAGAATTTCTGATAGGGTTTTCCAGGTCTTTTTTATATCACCTCGTAAGTTGGATAATCTGTTCTCATAATACAATTTTTTTGCCCTTCTTATCAGGCTGGTTAGGATTGACGAGTAACGTTTTGTTTGGTCTCTGGTTATGTGACCCATTCTGTACTGTTTTTCATATTGGTGTTTTGTATTTATGGATTTGAGAATGCTGGGTGTTAGCCAGGGACTGTTCAGTCTCTTAGCTGTCATGTTTAGTTTTTTTAGGGCAGTGCTTGTTATAGAGGTATTGGGTCTTTTTTAGAAAATTATTAATACATTCGTCAATATCTGTATAGATTTCTAGCTCAGTGTGCCAGTCAATGTTTGCTACTGCTGTTGTGAAGTTATTAATGGCTGCCTCATTGTGAAGTCTGAAGGTGACTTTAGTAGTGTCTTGGGGTAATTTACCAAGAGTTGTTATGAGGAAAGTAGGGTAGTGGTCTGTGGTATTATCTGTAATTATGCCTGATTTTAAAGGGGATATGGTGTTGGTCCAGATGTGGTCAAGTAGGGAAACACTAGTCTCTGTAACTCTTGTAGGTTTTGTTACTGTTGGTAGCAACATACAGTTACTCATTGTGTTTGTGAATTCAGTAACGTGTGGGTCCTGGTCTTGCAGGAGATTTATATTGAAGTCACCTGAGAGTAGTAAGTGATCTTTGTTCATGCGTGCATCAGTTATCATACTTCCTAGGTTTTGACTAAATTGGCTAATGTTTGACTGTGGAACTCTGTAGATGTTTATCAATGTGAGAGGTTTTTGTAGGTATTTGGATTTGAATTTGGCTATTATATATTCCCCATGTTCATCCCTTGTGCAAGTATTAGTGATACATTCTAGTTGGTCTGAGCAGTATATGGCTGTGCCACCCCCTTGTTGGTCTGGCCTACAGTTGTGTATGGCTGTGTAACCAGGAATGGCACAGACATCTGTACTATCAGGCTTTAGCCAGGTTTCAGTTAGTGTAATGATGGACATATTGGCATGTAAGGAATTTAGTAATGCTATGAGGTCATCGTAATGCTTGCTTAAAGATCTGATATTGTAGTTAAAGATAGTTATGTTGTTGTTGGCACTGAGAAGTGCCTTTGATTGTTCTGCAGTGTAGTAATTACAGTAACTGTTTGATTCATTTAAGTCATTAAATAAGAGGTTGGTATCAGGATCAATGCTTGTAATCATAAGATTTGTAGTGAATCTATAGTTAGAATTAAGTATAAAACAAAGTAAATAGTCTTAAGCTAAAAAATAGCACCTGAATTATTTAACAAATGTAAAATAATGAGCTAAGGTAGTTTTTTTTAATAATAATAATAATAATAATAATAATAATAATATAATATATTTATTTACTACAAGTAAATGAGACAATATTTTACTGAACTGGGCGGTTAGAATGACATTTTTCCGGGAGACAGGAAAAAAAAAAGATAATTAGATAAGATTTGTTTGGAGTTTTAACACGGGATAGGGAGGGTTAGCCACCCAGGATAACCTGGGATAGGGAGGGTTAGCCACCCAGGATAACCTGGGATAGGGAGGGTTAGCCACCCAGGATAACCTGGGATAGGGAGGGTTAGCCACCCAGGATAACCTGGGATAGGGAGGGTTAGCCACCCAAGATAACCTGGGATAGGGAGGGTTAGCCACCCAGGATAACCTGGGATAGGGAGGGTTAGCCACCCAGGATTTATTTATTTATTTATTTATTTATTTATTTATTTGAACATGATACAGAGAAGCACAAGGAATGCAATTTTTAAAGTGCAACATGCCAAAGCCCCTTGTATGCAGAGCATTATGGGCAGGCTTAAAATTAACCAAGATACTACGTGCCGCAAAATGCCCTTCTCACACTATACCACTCACTTATTTATCCATACCTCACCTATGCTATTTGTGCTTGGGGATCAACTGCAGCAACACACCTAAAGCCAATAATAACCCAACAAAAAGCTGCAGTAAGAATAATCACTAAATCCCATCCCTGGCAGCACACCCCCCCACTCTTCAAAGATCTAAACTTACTCCCAGTTCAGTACATCCACACTTACTACTGTGCAATCTATATCTACAGGGCCTTAAACTCTAATATCAACCTTGACCTAAAACGCTTTCTTGATAGTTGTGACAGAACCCACAGGCATAACACCAGACACAAACATCTCTACGACATTCCCCGTGTCCGACTAAACCTTTACAAAAATTCAATGTATGTCAAAGGCCCTAAAATCTGGAATACCCTACCTGAGAACTCTAGAACTGCAGACACATTCATCACCTTCAAAACTACCATTAGAAAACATCTTATCTCCCTGATACACCCCGTCAACTAACTACACAAATACCACCTGGTGGTTCACACTTACACTCGCTCACTCATTTGACCATAAACAGAAATATTAATCTCAGTCTTAAAATAATGAATCCTGTGATACTCCAATACTGAAACTATATACTGTACCAAAACAAAAGCATTCACATTGCTAAACCCATAAACTAGTATTTAGTCACTTAGCCATAATACCAACTTACCTCATAATTTGTAATATTTTACAATTAAGAATAAAACTAAGTATGCCCGAAATGCCTAGCCATGCTAAGCGTTCTAGTGGTACACTGTAATCACAATTTTACTACATGTAAACCAAACAATAACCAAATTTCTGTAAACTCAGCATTGTAATCCTTATAGAGAATAAACTTTGAATTGAATTGAATTGAAAAAAAGAAAGTCAGTGCGTCATCAAGTACTGTGTACTTGCCTTTTGTCAGGACCTGGGGTTGATTATCTCTATTGTAAGGACCTGGGGTGAATTATCAATGTTTAATATTTGAGAGGAGTACAGATACTGTGAATAAGATTATATTGTTTTACATATGTTCATGACATTTAGAATAGACACCTGGCTGTCTTCAAGAAGTCGCTGGACAGACACCTAAAGTCACTACCTGATCAGCTGGGCTGTGGTTCATACGTCGGTTTGCGTGCGGCCTACAGTAACAGCCTGGTTGATCAGGCCCTGATCCACCGCGAGGCCTGGTCACAGACCAGGCCTTGGGGACGTTGACTTCCGAAACCCTTTCCAGGTATACTCCAGGTAGTTATCACACATTTAGTTAATGTTGGGATATGTTAGGGAGAGGTTTTTGTTAATGGTAGTTTTGAAAATGCTGGCATTGATAGTGGTACTGGAGATTTCCAACAGAGAATTCCAGATTTTGGGCCATTTTATGTGCATTGAATTTTTGAAGGGATTAAGTCGGACACGGGGAATGTCATAGAGATTTTTGTGCCTAGTATTATGTCCATGATCCTATTGCAACTATTAAGAAAGTGCTTCAGGTCGAGATTAATATTAGAATTTATTGTTCTGTAAATGTGGTGTCGAGAAGGAAGTCTCACTGTCAATCTCAAAAGCAGCTTCTCTTCTTAATAAAGAAGGTTCCCAGCTCTTGTAATACAAAATATGCAGCATTATTTGACACAACTGTCTGGAAACCCAAAATAACAGGACTAACTCAGGAGTAATTGTGGATGTCACTGAACTAGTTATTTGCACGTCTAAGAATTTTTGGAAAGGAATCTACAATTACCAAAAATATTTGCCCTCACTTTGCTCCCAAACACAGTAAGGCTGAGGCAGGTTTTCATCCCAGGTATGGTGTTAATGTTAAAATTGTGAAAGTGATGTATTTTGCTTATATTTGATCATTGATTATGTTGCACCACTACTTGCTCTTGTGTCAGACTGGAAGCTTGGAGGGCTGGAAAAAATGCAAAACGAAGCTGTGAGGATCATCCTAGGATGCCCTCGTACTACCAATATTTTAAATATACTGAAAGAACTTGATATCCCAAGCATCAGAGATCTTGTTACTGAAAGAAATATCCTCACTGGGGTCAGGCAAGCCCATTCAAACCCTTGCACAAAAGCACTCCAAACTTTCCTCAGCACTGGTGAACACTCCTCCAGACGGATCGTAAAGACTGGAACTGACCTCCGAATGAACCAGATATATGATCTGTGTCAAATAAGGCAATACCGGCACTTCTCCGCTCCTGGGATATTACCCCCATTCCAAACCACAGTCCTTCTCTTCCCTCCCCCCCCAAAAAAAAATTCTTAAATTACAACCATCAATACAGCTTAAGGCATCCTGCTTGAAGCCAAGCAGGATGCCTTAAGCTGTTGTGGCATGCAAAGAGTTCGTAACCTTTTTTCAGCGCTACACACCCTCATTGAAAGGCTGTCAACCCCAACCAGCGAACCAGGTACTAGGGGTTGATGATGGGGCCCCGTCGTTCAACCAGTACCCAGGTTCCAGCCAATGAGAAGATGGTCTTGGCAATCGCAGAGGTGCTGTGGGTACCACTCACCTGTCTGCCCTTGTCATTCCCATTCTAGAGCTGGTTGAAGCATGGTCTGCTCTATAGTGGCTTCTATTCTGCCTTGCTTACCGTGGAGTGCACTAATACCTATTGTTGTACATAGTGTATATAGTGTACATACTTCTGTTCTAAATTGGTGAAGGATAATGCAAGTCAAAGGTTTTTCTGCTGTGTTTATTTCGCTCCCTTTACACCCAGGATAACAGGCCTTTGCGACTCCTGGGTTGCAATAGCTGTAATGACTACTTCTTCAAGGAAGGCGAAATTGCTGACCTGGAGAATGTACAAAGAACTTCACGGCACACATTAGTACGATAGAGCACCTAAATTACTGGGACCAGTTGAAGTCTCTTGATCTGTATTCCCTGGAACGCAGGCAAATTCACACAAATTATATTTGTTGATGGATCTGTTCACTAGAGGGACTAGTACCGAACTTGCACACGAAAATCACTAACAACGAAAGCAAAAGACTCGGCAGATGATGCAACATCCCCCCAATGAAAAGCAGGGGTGTCACTAGCAAGTTAAGAGACCATGCAATAAGTGTCAGGGGCCCAAGACTGTTCAACTGCCTCTCAGCATACATAAGGGGGATTACCAATAGACCCCTGGCAGTCTTCAAGCTGGCACTGGACAGGCACCTAAAGTCGGTACCTGACCAGCCGGGCTGTGGCTCGTATGCTGGTTTGCATGCAGCCAGCAGTAACAGCCTGGTTGATCAGGCTCTGATCCACCAGGAGGCCTGGTCACAGACCGGGCCGCGGGGGCGTTGACCCCCGGAACTCTCTCCAGGTAAACTCCAGGTAATGACATACTACTATATAGAAAGCAGCTTGTTATGCTGAGCATTTCGAGCAAATTAGGTCAGTTTTGTCCCAGGATGCGACCCACACCAGTCGACTAACACCCAGGTACCCATTTTACACTGATGAGTGAAGAGGGACAGCAGGTGTCTTATGGAAACACGTCCCTAATGTTTTTCAGCCATACCGGAGGAGATTCGAATTTCGAACCTGAGTGTGTGAGCTGAGTGCTCTGTTGATCGAGCTATGGGACACCGTTACTTCAATAATTTTCAAAACCTTCTGTGTCATGGTTTCAAATGTTCCAAAGGTGCCTCCTGATTCGACGACTATGGAAAATATATTTTAAGTGCATCGGTGCACGTGCCTATTTTACATGTAAGACAAAGAAATTTATATTTTTGTTTAAACACATTAAATAAATTTCAGTTATTCTTTTCTGAACGGCTTCAATATTTAATGGATGATGCATCTTATTGCCAGGATAACACCTGTGGAAGATACTGTATATATTTTTAGGAAATATGGCAATTTATAGGTAAATAGATGCCCTATATTGTATTTTTAAAAGAAGTATGTTATCGAAAAAAAGAAGAGACTCGCCATCTTGGTTTTTGAATTTTGTACAAACGTTGGTGTAATGGGAAGAATTTTTCGTGCTCTAGAGGTTAAAATTGTGTTGACACCTCTCAAATAGGAGGCGAAATTGGTGGATGTGCATTCCTGCATAACTTGAGATATCAGACGACTGGACAAGACAGCTCCAGGAACCTCAGATAAGCTCTCTAGATTTGTGTGTAATTCTGACCAGCATTATTTTCATAGATTTAGTTAGAGTGAGGTTTTCTGAGTATGATACACATTAATCTCCAGTCAAATTGGTGAGTGATATTAAGATATATTTTCCTTCTGTTATGTAATTGTGTATATATATAACCATTTATAATTTTTAATATACAGTCCACAAAATTTATATATTTACCAGTATTCCTGGTTATACATATTTCATTGGTAATTAATAGGTCCAGAGCAACTTGTGGTTATGCCAGTGGTAGGTATCGAAGGGGGACATTTTTTGCGACCTAGGTGTCCCAAATTCCTACTTGTCTATGTAACATTGATAAATAATAATTATCTTTGTTAACATTTACTGTTATGTACATAATTAGTTACATTCAGATAAATGCAATTTTCCACAACATCAATCAACTTTAGTTTTTGTATGGGGAAATTTGACGATACACCAAAACAGCTTAAAAAACGGAATAATTAGAATCTGTTTCATTATTGGAGAATATTTCTGATCATGTTTCAAATTTCCAGCGCTGTTGTTTCTCAGCAGTTTGTTACTTAGTTTAATATCTTTATTATGCACCCCATACCCATCCTGTGGGCGGTAGTCAAAAGATTACAGATGTACATAATTGGTCCAGGGACTGGACCCCAAAGTTATGATAGCTGAACTAGTTACAAAGGTAATGAACTCCAGGTAGATCTGGTCAGCTTTCAGCAGGCAAGGTTCACTCTGTTATTTGGTGCTATAAGTCCCAATTTGACAATTTAATTGAATAGTGATAAACGTTTACATTTAATAACTATAGACTGCCTCTTCTGATGAGTGTTTTCCTTCTTATTACTGATCATGTCATAACAAGGAAGACAATCTTAGTTTACATTGTTTAGGTGTAAATTTGAAAGTTTAGTGAGACTTATATAACTTGGAATTACTAAATTCAAAGCAATTACTGGAGAATACATTTTCAGAGTCTTTTCAGTCTTAAAGTGTTGATGGGCTTTATTTTAAGAAATATTGACTTTTACTTTCAGTATCACACAAGCTGCAACGCCTGAGTCCAGACACACAATATGAGCTTCTTGTTGTGGTACAGTGTGGGTGGCAGGAGTGACGCTAAGAGTGGTGAACCTCACTGAGGGACGACCTGGCTGACTACTTAACAAAATGAGGCTGACACCAGAGGAAGTGGAAGACTTGGAGCCAATCAGGACATTAAAAGCAAAATTCGTAGTGCATTTGATAAACTGTGATAATGATCCTGACTGGGAACGTAGCCACGGCATTCAAAGATGTGTCAACATGATGTTGAAGCCCTACTATAACATCTTGGAAGAAAGAAGTAGGAAGTCATGTCAGACGTCAATACTGCAGTTCTTGACAAAGAGGGGAGAGGAGCCCTCAGAACCAGACGACCATCAACCAGGAACCTTCCATTAATGTCGCCCCATTGTCACAAAGTATCAGTGAAGGGGCAAGACAATGGCGTAAACATACTCAAGCGATGGCTCCACGGGACCAAGTAAGCTAATTTTTTATTTTATCAAATGTTTTATGTATAAGTTTAAATAAAATGTGTTTAAATGTTTAAAGTATTTATTTTATAAAACGTAGCAATAATAGTTCATACTTGGGAATATTTTGATAATTTTGGAGTCTATCATTTAATTACAATTTGGTCTTTTTTAAGACTTATTAAAACAATTGAACGTCGTAGTGCGATGTTATTACAGTAAAATAATGCAGCATAAAGAAGAGCATAGGACATCATGTTGAAAATACAAGTTAAACTTTTACGTGATAATATGCTGCTTGGGAATCTTAATGACCCTCTGTACCATGGTTTGTAACATTACTGGTAGGTAGTCACATGGTTAGTGTACAGCGTATTTTTGTTTTAATTTAAAATCTTCATCTTGCCTGAAATTTTCAGATAAGATCACTTCAATACTTTATTTCAATCATCTGTCCAGTGGCAGCAGATTCCTCGAGGGCAGTAGCAATGGTGGACACTTTAAGTGTGTTCTCTCCAGACAGCTGCAGATCAACCAGTCCTAGTTGAAAGACAGGAAAGACTGAGTTAGTAAAGCCTCTCACAAAGTTTTTAGGTTGGTTGGCTAATAGGGCTTAAAGCCTATCGACTACACAAGGGTCAGTACGGCTGCGTGTCACCTGTTCACCACCAGCTGAGAATGCTTTAATCCCTAAAATAAGGGTTCGGATATTCTCTCAACGTATCTACACTGTAGATGAATGGTTCAAAGAACCGACACGTTGTTAAATTAGACACACGTGCAACTCTTGGGTATCTTCAGTCCATACAAAGGATAAACTTGAAGAACAGGAGGTAATCAGTCTCTCAACCTTGAGTCGATGTGGTCAGTCCATCAATCATGAATAGAATACGTCATATGAGCGGAGAAGCAGCTTATAAACCGTATGGCAGGAGAGGTGCAGCAGTCGTAGGTGGTGTCACATTTGTCCAATGTGGAAGTAGGTCGTGCCCAAACGAAGAATTCCCAAGTATTAAGATCCCAAGAAGTTGCAGTGTCTGACAGGATTGTAGATGAATGGTTCAAAGAGTTGCACATGTGTCTAATTTAACAACGTATCTACACTGAAAAGCATAACACCTCAGCTAAAACGTATGCCCTTTGAGTAAGATTTATGTTTTTTAATCTAGCTATATACCAGTGTGATGAAGAAATGAGACATACTAATTATATATAAGATCGTGAGATAATTCTAGAATACAGATAAAGTGTAGAAGTGTCATATTAGTGATGGTATACAATATTAGTGTTTTAATACTCAGAGTGGCTGATCACAAAATGGCTAGCATGTGTCCATTGGATTTGAATTTATTTTCTCTTTTGGGCGAATCAGTCATGCAAATATCTCGATAATCTCTTTACTTCCACCTTTGTGTATTGGGCTATATTCGTTGTTTTTAGTGCCTGTGGAATGACCCCTGTGTCTGTGCTCCCTCCATAAGATATTTAAGGCACGTGAAGGTTTGCTGCAGTTCTTGATAAACACGGAGTTCCACGAGTCTGGGTCTGGGGCAGAGAGCATGGGCATGTCATTCATTACTTTTTCAAAATCCTGTGATGTTAGGATTATATCAGAAATTCTTGAATTAACCAAATTTTGAGTCTTGGTTATTTATTATTATTATTATTATTATTATTATTATTATTATTATTATTATAAAAAGAAGCTCTAAACCACAAGGGCTATACAGCTGTCTTGGTCATAAAATTTCATTTAGATTGTCAACCTTTTTAGTCTTATTAACGGCTCACTAAATGCTGAGTCATACTGAGACTTCAGTGTCTCACTCATTTCTTTTTGTCATCTGTGTAAGTCCCATCTCGTTTAAATTCAGCCTCACCAACTTTGTCCTTTATTTTTTTTAATTTCCTTATATAAATTAATATTTTTTTTTCATGAGGCTTACACCTTACCTTGGATGACATCACAAAAGTGGTTTAGCTCATTAATATAACCATCATAATAGCGAGACGGGAAGGAGTGGAGGATGGGTGGCTGGCTCTCTCCTTGTACAGTGGAGGTAGTCATCTGATATGGTCGTTCATTACCTGAGGCTACCATGCCCTTTGGCCCAAACACCTGTGTGAACAATAAGAAAGAATTAATGTCAATCATAAAAGCCTATTTTATACTCATTAAAATCTTTATTTTCATCTCTATTTTAAAGAAGCCTCCTCAGGTTAGTATAAGGGACATTATTGTCTTCTCAGCTTAGTATACGATATATTGCTATGGTATATTGTTGGACTTTTCAAGACAATTACTTCTACACACCATGAAGGTAAGAAACAATGGTAATGGTGATAAAATTCGTGTTTGCTTATTTTGGTCAGGCCTATGAATTGCATTACTGATTTTACCTCCAAACGTTGATCATATCCGTAAGCAGCGTAGCGGCTCAGATCCGTCATTGATATAGTTCCTGAGGGAAACTTCATGGTGAAGGCTACAGTGTCGTGATCATTTATCGCAGCGACCTCTGGGATGAAAGCAGTAGCTGAGGCGAACACATGTGTTGGATACTCTCCAGTTACCCAGCAAATTAAATCTACATCGTGGACAGCACAGTCATGAAAGATTCCACCTGAAAGTAATAAATGTCATCTGTTTACCGTACAAAGACCAGTGACCGAAGACTTGCTGAAGAAGGAAGGCATTTTGTCTTATATTTAGAAGTACACCAAAGTGTTCTTTGTAACTCTCCAGTAAATGAAATATATATATTTCATGAACTACAGGGTAACTACATCGTAGTTAACAAATGAGTCAACTATACTGTAGACTGGTTTAAGACCTACCTTAGCAACAGGAGACAAATAGTCAAAATAAACAAAACGAAATCAGAACCCCTGCCGATAACATGTGGAGTTCCCCAAGGTAGTATTCTGGGTCCCTTATTATTCTTATGTTATGTCAATGATATGCCTATCAGTGTCAAGTGCAAACTCCTACTGTATGCAGATGACAGTGCCCTGTTATTGTCAGGTAAAGATCCACAAAATATAGCTAATGTTTTAACACTGGAACTGGAGTCCTGCAGCAAATGGTTAGTAGACAACAAACTACCATTACACCTCGGGAAAACTGAAGCCATTCTCTTTGGCACGAAACATAAACTGAGAAGGGTAAATAATTTTAATGTTCAGTGTAGTGGGGAGCCCATCACTTTGGTTTCTTCAGTTAATTATCTGGGAATCCCCTTTGACCCATGCATGTCAGGAGAATTGATAGGGAACAGTGTAGTAAAGAAAGCGAATGCCAGACTGAAGTTCCTGTATAGACAAGCACAGTGTCTACCTACTGAGGCTCGCAGGACCCTATGTCTAGCCCTTATACAATGCCATATGGATTACGCTTGCTCTTCATGGTATTCTGCCTTGACAAAAAAACTGAAAGATAGACTGCAAATCACCCAGAACAAAATCGTAAGATTCATCCTGGGGCTGGGACCAAGAGAACATGTAGGCCAGGATGAATTACAGCAGTTGGATATGCTGAATGCTGAAGAAAGAGTAAAACAACTGAAGCTAAATCATGTTTATAAAATTGCTCACAAACAGTGTCCAGAATATCTTGCTGTCAATTTTGTCAAGGTTGGGAACGAAAGCAATCATAGTACTAGGGGGAGAGAGCACAACTTTGTAGTACCCACAGGCTTCAAACACCTTTTATTGTACAACAATAAAGGAATGGAGCAGACTACCCGCACATGTCAAAGCCAGTCATAGCATGAACCAGTTCAAGAAGAGTGCCAAAAGGTGTCTGATGAATGTAGCTACAGAAAGGGAGGGGAAAGATTTTTTATTTTTTAGCCAACATACGTGTAAATTTTACCTTATTCCTAGTAATGACCCTCGTATTGTAGATAGTCTTACCTGGAGTTTACCTGGAGAGAGTTCCGGGGGTCAACGCCCCCGCGGCCCGGTCTGTGACCAGGCCTCCTGGTGGATCAGAGCCTGGTCAACCAGGCTGTTACTGCTGGCTGCACGCAAAGCAACGTACGAGCCACAGCCCGGCTGATCAGGAACCGACTTTAGGTGCTTGTCCAGTGCCAGCTTGAAGACTGCCAGGGGTCTGTTGGTAATCCCCCTTATGTATGCTGGGAGGCAGTTGAACAGTCTCGGGCCCCTGACACTAATTGTATGGTCTCTTAACGTGCTAGTGACACCCCTGCTTTTCATTGGGGGGATGTTGCATCGTCTGCCAAGTCTTTTGCTTTCGTAGTGAGTCATTTTCGTGTGCAAGTTCGGTACTAGTCCCTCTAGGATTTTCCAGGTGTATATAATCATATATCTCCCGCCTGCGTTCCAGGGAATACAGGTTCAGGAACCTCAAGCGCTCCCAGTAATTGAGGTGTTTTATCTCCGTTATGCGCGCCGTGAAGGTTCTCTGTACATTTTCTAGGTCAGCAATTTCACCTGCCTTGAAAGGTGCTGTTAGTGTGCAGCAATATTCCAGCCTAGATAGAACAAGTGACCTGAAGAGTGTCATCATGGGCTTGGCATCCCTAGTTTTGAAGGTTCTCATTATCCATCCTGTCATTTTTCTAGCAGATGCGATTGATACAATGTTATGGTCCTTGAAGGTGAGATCCTCCGACATGATCACTCCCAGGTCTTTGACGTTGGTGTTACGCTCTATTTTGTGGCCAGAATTTGTTTTGTACTCTGATGAAGATTTAATTTCCTCGTGTTTACCATATCTGAGTAATTGAAATTTCTCATCGTTGAACTTCATATTGTTTTCTGCAGCCCACTGAAAGATTTGGTTGATGTCCGCCTGGAGCCTTGCAGTGTCTGCAATGGAAGACACTGTCATGCAGATTCGGGTGTCATCTGCAAAGGAAGACACGGTACTGTGGCTGACATCCTTGTCTATGTCAGATATGAGGATGAGGAACAAGATGGGAGCGAGTACTGTGTCTTGTGGAACAGAGCTTTTCACCGTGGCTGCCTCGGACTTTACTCTGTTGACTACTACTCTCTGTGTTCTGTTAGTGAGGAAATTATAGATCCATCGACCGACTTTTCCTGTTATTCCTTTAGCACGCATTTTGTGCGCTATTACGCCATGGTCACACTTGTCGAAGGCTTTTGCAAAGTCTGTATATATTACATCTGCATTCTTTTTGTCTTCTAGTGCATCTAGGACCTTGTCGTAGTGATCCAATAGTTGAGACAGACAGGAGCGACCTGTTCTAAACCCATGTTGCCCTGGGTTGTGTAACTGATGTGTTTCTATATGGGTGGTGATCTTGCTTCTTAGGACCCCTTCAAAGATTTTTATGATATGGGATGTTAGTGCTATCGGTCTGTAGTTCTTTGTTGTTGCTTTACTGCCCCCTTTTTGGAGTGAGGCTATGTCTGTTGTTTTTAGTAACTGTGGGACGACCCCCGTGTCCATGCTCCCTCTCCATAGGATGGTAAAGGCTCGTGATAGGGGCTTCTTGCAGTTCTTGATGAACACGGAGTTCCATGAGTCTGGCCCTGGGGCAGAGTGCATGGGCATGTCATTTATCGCCTGTTCGAAGTCATTTGGCGTCAGGATAACATCAGATAGGCTTGTGTTAACCAAATTCTGTGGCTCTCTCATAAAAAATTCATTTTGATCTTCGACTCTCAGTCTGGTTAGTGGCTTGCTAAAAACTGAGTCATATTGGGACTTGAGTAGCTCACTCATTTCCTTGCTGTCATCTGTGTAGGACCCATCTTGTTTAAGTAAGGGCCCAATACTGGACGTTGTTTTCGACTTTGATTTGGCATAGGAGAAGAAATACTTTGGGTTTCTTTCGATTTCATTTATGGCTTTTAGTTCTTCCCGCGATTCCTGACTCCTATAAGATTCCTTTAGCTTAAGTTCGATGTTTGCTATTTCTCTGACCAGTGTCTCCCTACGCATTTCAGATATATTGACCTCTTTTAGCCGCTCTGTTATTCTTTTCCGTCGCCTGTAAAGGGAGCGCCTGTCTCTTTCTATTTTACATCTACTCCTCCTTTTTCTTAGAGGAATAAGCCTTGTGCATACATCGAGTGCCACCGAGTTAATCTGTTCTAGGCATAAGTTGGGGTCTGTGTTGCTTAGTATATCTTCCCAGCTTATATCGGTTAGGACTTGGTTTACTTGGTCCCACTTTATTATTTTGTTATTGAAGTTGAATTTGGTGAATGCTCCCTCGTGACTAATTTCATTATGTCGGTCTGGGGCTCCGCGCATACATGTCTGAACCTCAATTATGTTGTGATCTGAGTATATTGTTTTTGATATGGTGACATTTCTTATCAGATCATCATTGTTAGTGAAGATGAGGTCTAGTGTATTCTCCAGTCTGGTAGGCTCTATTATTTGCTGGTTTAAATTGAATTTTGTGCAGATTTAAAAGCTCGTGTGAGTGTGAGTTTTCATCAGAGCTTCCTCCTGGTGTTATTTCTGCAACAATATTATTTGCTATATTCCTCCATTTTAGGTGCCTTAAGTTGAAATCGTGTAGTAGATAATCTTTTTAGTATAATAATAAGATGTTATCTTCATTATAGAATAATAAGAAAATATTATAACCTTTATATTATAATAATAAGGTAAAAGGACCCCAATGGAAATAAGTCACTCTGTCTGACTTTTTTGGGTTATCCTAGGTTCTCTACACATGTGCTGCTATGTATGATAATTCTATGTAACTGTATTTGTGTATACCTGAATAAACTTACTTACTTACTTACTTACAAAAGCCCTTCTGACGCAGTTTTCCAATTTTTGTACCACATACAAGTCCTCTGTGTACGCCTTGCTTTTTCCAAAGAGCTTATTTTTGTCAAAGAAAAAAAAACAGCACATACTTTAAGTGGCATTTGCTCTACCCATAGCTGTGTGTAAATTTTAAGTTTCGATTTTCTGGTGGTTAAATCGTCTATGATTTTTTTTTTTTTTTTTTGCATTGAGCGTGGAATATTTGTATTTCTCAAGCGTCATTTTTATGTGAGTTGTATTACAAAGTGCACCGAGACCGAAATCAATCACTGAAAAGTCTTATAAAGTTGGTGCAGTGTTGCAGCACCATTGTGATTAATAAAGTTTGCGTGAATAACGGAGGCTGGTAAAATCGTAGTCACCTGAGGATTAAGCTGGCAGAGGCTGGTCATAGTGAGGTCGACTCTCACACTGACCTCCAAATACTGTCTAGTTTTGACGAAAGTCTGATGCAAAGTGAGATTAAGGAAAAAGAAAAAACAGTGATCAGTTAGCAAAGGCAGAGTGAAGGTTTATAGTGCATTGGCAAGTTTGACGAGTGAGCAAGTAATAAGAATGAGAAAAAGCAAAAAAAGAAAAAAAAAAGTGAATCTCCAGAGTACAACAAAAAGGTTTCCTTTACGTCAGTTTGCGTGCGGCCAGCAGTAACAGCCTGGTTGATCAGACCCTGATCCACCATGAGGCCTGGTTTCAGACCGAGCCGCGGGGGCGTTGACCCCCGAAACCCTCTCCAAGTATACTCCAAGTTTCAAGACCATAGACCTCTCCGGCTTCAAGACGTACAGTAACTCCTGTGTGTGTTGGAGAAAGACACTATATTCTGCTTTTGTGTCTTTATCCTTCGTGTCAGCATTTTATATAATTTCTTTCCTATGTTTGTTGAAGATTGCGCATAAACCAGCGAGAGGACAACTAGAGAAAGAACTCCATACGTATAGTGCAGAAAGTATCGAGAGACAATAGGAAAATTCCTGGTCATCTAAACTAGCCAGAGTTTTCAAGTTACAGAAAGATAACTGTGGGTCAGGAGCCTACACACACACACACACACACACACACAAACCTGAGAATAGCGTTCCCAAACCTTCATAAGGAATCGTTCAAGACATTGTACACCGTGTACGTCAGGCCCATACTGGAGTATGCAGCACCAGATTGGAACCCACACCTGGTCAAGCACATCAAGAAGTTTGAGAGAGTACAAAGGTTTGTAACAAGGCTAGTTCCAGAGCTCAGGGGAATGTCCTACGATGAAAGGTTGAGGAAAATCAGACTGACGACACTGGAGGGCAGAAGGGTCAGGGGAGACATGATAACGACATACAAGATACTGCGGGGAATAGATAAGGTGGACAGAGACAGGATGTTCCAGAGAGGGGACATAGAAACAAGGGGTCACAATTAGAAGCTGAAGACTCAGACGAGTTACAGGGATGTTAGGAAGTATTTCTTCAGTCACAGAGTCGTCAGGAAGTGGAATAGCCTAGCAAGTGACGTAGTGGAGGCAGGAACCAAACATAGTTTTAAGACGAGGTATGACAAAGCTCAGGAAGCAGAGAGAGCACCTAGTAGCGATCACTGAAGAGGCGGGGCCAGGAGCTGAGTATCGACCCCTGCAACCACAATTAGGTGAATTAGATGAGTATACACACACGCATACGCACACACACACACACACACACACACACACACACACACACACACACACACACACACACACACACACACACACACACACACACACACACACACACACACACTCACTCACTCACAAACCTACTGGAGTTCTACGACAAAGTGACGACAGTCAGGTATGAGAGGGGTGAGTAGATTGCATTTTCTTGGACTGTAAGAAGGCTTTTGACACAGTTCTACACAAGCGATTAGTGCAAAAGCTGGAGAACCAGGCAGGTATAACAGGGAAGGCACTGCAGTGGATCAGAGAATACCCGACAGGAAGGCAACAGTGAGTTATGATACGTAACGAGGTGTCAGAGTGGGTGCCTGTGACGAGCGGGGTTACACAGAGGTCAGTCCTAGGACCGGTGCTGTTTCTAGTATGAGTGAATGACTTGACAGAAGGGATAGACACAGAAGTGTCCCTGTCTGCAGACGATGTGAAGCTAATGAGGAGAATTCAGTCGGATGAGGACCAAGCAGGGCTACAAAGGGATCTGGACAGGCTGCAAGCCTGGTCCAGCAACTGGCTCTTAGAGTGCAAACTCATGAAGATCGGGGAAGGGCAAAGAAGACCGTGGACAGAGCACAGTTTAGGGGGCCAAAGACTGCAAACCTCACTCAAGGAAAAGGATCTTGGAGTTCTACACAACCAAATAACTGCTGCAGCGTTTGAGCGATTAACAAACCTAAGAATAGCGTTCCGGCACCGTTTGACCCTAAACTGGTTATTAACCACATCAGAGGAAAGATGATAGTAAAAGACAAGGTAACTCGACTGAAGAAAGAAGGCGAAGAGTTCACGATAAATAACAAGGAGGTTTTCAAAGTGTTGAGCAAATAATTTAAAGAGGTCTTCCCGTCGGAAACAAGGGTAATGCCAGAAAGCCTAGGGAGAAGTTAAACCAGCAGGTACTGGACACCATACTCACAACAGAGAAAATAGATTAAAAAAAAAAACTTTTGATGGGAGTAGATACATCAGAAAAAATGGGACCTGACAAGGTGTCACCATGGATTTTGCAAGAGGTGCGGAATCAGTGTCCGAACTACTAGCTAAGATTGAAATTTTAAAACAAACAAATGGACATGGTACAGTTGGCAAAGATCTGGAAGAAAGCAAGTCTAAACCCTATAATTAAGACAGGAGACAAACAGAAAGCGTTGGACTACTAACCAGTTTTGCTGGCATGCATACCTTGCAAAGTAATGGAGATAATCAGAGAAAGAGTGGTATGGAAAAGTGGTTCAGAGATGGCAAATCATATCTTACTAGCCTGTTGGAATTCTATGACCAATAAATGGAAGCGACAGAGTAGAGAGAGGGCTGAATAAATTACATTTTCTTAGACTTTAAGAAGGCATTTGGCACTGCACCCCACAAGAGACTGGAGCAACATTTTGAGGGACATGCAGGAATAACAGGAAACGTACCCTAGTGATTATCTGGGAAAAGTTATCAGACTGGGGAAGAGTAAAAAAACGGGGTTCTGCAAGTCTAGGATCAGCACTGTTTCTGGTTTATGTGAATGACATTCCAGATGGAATTCAATAAGATGTATCCATTTTTACCGATGAAGTAAAACTAATGAGGAGGATACAAAGAGATGAGGACAGGGAAAGGCAGCACATGGATCTGGACAAACTGCAGGATGAGTCAGGTAGGTGGTTACTTGAATTCATCCCAGAAAATGAAAAGTTACGAAGATTGGGGTAGGGGCCAAAGTCCTGACATATAAAGTATAAACTGGATTATTAAGGGCATCGAGAAATGGTTGGAAGAGACTAGAGTCATGAGACCAAAGATTAAAGATGGCATGTATTGTTCTGGTCACGGTATTGTGCCTTTTTGTTCTTTATGTCACGGAGTATTTTCACTGTCTCAGGGTGTCGGAAATTGAAAATTCCTCGAAGTGGTGGAGGAAGATACCATATGTAGTTTTAAGCGCATATAAGAATAAGCAGAAAAAAATGGAGAGGGACTTGAAACGTGGTCCCTGCATATTTCAGGCCCATCCCTTTGACCAACCATGCTACTGAAGTTCTGGTTGTAAAAATCATCGTATGACATTAAAAAATTCTTCATAAGAAAGGTTCTAGTATTGTTATTAGGTTTTCCTTAAAATAAATATTCTCATTTCATTTGTTACAATGTTCTGAACACTGTAACCCAACTACAGTGTTTGGTTACAGTAACCTGAATACATACAGTGTTCCAAGGAGACATTATTTGTTTACAGTAATATGACTATATTTTGAAAACTGATACTAGGCTGGTAAAAACATTCACCTGATATTTTAAGATATTCTATAGAGGGAAGAGGCGAGTCTCTGGCGACAGTTTTGACCAATTGCACCTGTCCCACCACGCCCAGGAGCACTTGATCCCGCAAGTGGCTGAAGCTGGGATCAAATCGACGATTAAAGCCACACATGAGAGGCTTCCCTACCTATGTGAAGATATAAGTTTTGGAACGTTAGAACATTTAGGCCTTATGCTTATTAAGTTGCAACCATTTCTTCAAGTCTAAATATTTCATTGCTTAAGTAGATTAAAATATATTTTTTATTCTGAAGCAGTTTTTTTTTTAATTAATAGTTATTTGATGGCACGTTTGACACAGCAGTATTTAGTATTAGCCAAATATCGGAAGCAACACAGCACCTACTTTCTCTGCTACCTCGTAACACTGTCTTGTGCCTTTAATGTCCTCAGCGATGGGCTTCTCACAGAAGACAGCTTTACCCGCGCTCAGACCTCGAATGATCAGATCCTTGTGCATGAAGGTTGGCGTGGCGATAATGACGCCATGCACACTGGAAAATTAACAATGAATTCATTTCATGTGAAACTCAAGATGGAGAATGGGCTTCAAATTTATCTAATCTATTACTATACAATATATTTTTTGTTTGTATTTGATACATATATATCTATATATATATATATATATATATATATATATATATATATATATATATATATATATATATATATATATATATATATATATAAACCAAATATCGCAAACCAAGCGATGCAAGATGCAAAACAACCACGGGGGGAGTAAAATGATAGCTCTAGGCCTTTCGTGTTGCAATCAACACATCATCAGGAGCTTGCCAAATGTAGAAAAGAAGAGGGTTTCCAAGTGAATACGTTCCCAGGGGACCGCAATGTGTTGATTGCAACACGAAAGGCCTAGAGTTTTCATTCTACTCCCCCGTGGTTGTTTTGCATGTGTATATATACAGTGGGAGCAATCAGAATAATTACAAGTGACGACACTGTAGCCCCCAAAGATGAGACCACGGCCCAAGCACTAAGAGACAAGCATCCAACCAGGGACACCATAGCCATTAACAACAACCCTGAGGAAGACCCCATCAATTAATTTTGCCAGAATCAGAAGTCTATAAGGCGATTGTGTCATTTCCAGCAGGATCTGCAGGAGGTTATACTGGAATTCGACCTCAGCACCTCAAAGAGATGGTAAATCCAGTACTCGGTGCATCTGCATCAATTCTCACCGAGTTAACAACTTTCGTTAACAACTGCCTGGCTGGGCGAATCCCAGAAGAAATTAAACCTTTCTTTTTTAGAGCCTCACTATGTGCTTTGAAGAAGAAGGATGGGGGAATCAGACCCATTGCGGTTGGAAACACTCTTCGCCGTCTCGTTGCCAAAGCAGCAGTAAGAAACATTTGCCTAGAAGCTGCCAGTTTACTCCAGCCACACCAACTGGGATTTGGGGTCTCTCAAGGCAGTGAAACTGCAGCTCATGTGGCAAGGGCCTACATCAGGGACCTACCAGAAGACAAGGCCGTAGTCAAACTTGATTTTAGAAATGACTTTAATGTGGTGAAGAGAGATGTCTTGCCAGCTGTTCGGGATCTGTTATCCAGTCTTTTTCCCTTCATTTCAGCCGGCTACAGCAAACCCTCAATTCTTTTGTTTGGAGAACATGAAATTCTCTCATCAGAGGGTGTTCAGCAGGGTGACCCACTCGCTCCACTTTTCTTCTGCTTGGCAGTAAGAGAACTAACTTCCAGCCTATGCACCGAGCTCAACATCTGGTACCTGGATGATGGTACTCTGGCAGGTACTGAAGAGTCCCTGTTAGAGGACCTACAACTGGTGAAAACACAGGGAGAAAACTTGGGACTCATCCTCAATCCCTCCAAGTGTGAAATCATAACAGCAAACCAGGAAATAATCAATGCCGTGCGAAGAATCCTCCCAGAAGTCTCGACTACCACTCCGTCCAACAGTACCCTCTTGGGAGCACCACTGGGTCACCCGGCCATCGACACTGTCCTCAAGGACAAATTGAATTACCTGATGAGAATGGAGGAGAGAATAAGCAATCTTGATGCCCATGATGCTCTATATCTCCTCACAAGGTGTCTTACTATGCCAAGACTCACTTCCTGAGGTGTGCACCCTCTTTTGACAACCCAACACTCAACGAATATGACGCACACCTGAGATCAACCTTTAAGAAGGCACTGAACCTGTCACTAGAGGATCAGCAATGGGATCAGGCAACCCTCCCAGTGCGACTGGGAGGTATAGGGGTGCGCAAAGCAACATATGCTGCTTTACCTACTTTTCTGTCTTCGTGTTTGGCTTCCAGTGCATTAGTCAAGAAGATTGTCCCCGAACGCTTGAGAGACGTGGTAGGAGCTCAAGACCCCAGGTTTACTGAAGCAGCGATTCGGTGGGACACCCTTGCAGACTCCTCCAGTGGACCAGCTCCTCCCAAAGAGCACAAACAGTCCCACTGGGACAAACCAATCATGGAAAAAATCGCCAACACAATGCTCTCCAACGCTTCAGGAAAGGACAAAGCTCGTCTCCTGGCAGTGAAGGCACCACACTCAGATTTTCTTTTAGCTGTTCCCAATTCCTCCCTGGGCACTCGTCTCAATCCACAGGCCATTCAGATTGGTGTTGCTCTTTGCCTAGCCACCCCCATCCTCACCGAACATAGGTGTATTTGCGGCAGGGTGACAGCTGATCAATTCGGACTTCATGGTCTCGTGTGTCACACAGCAGAAGGGAAATATGCCAGACATGAGGTCAATGACATCATAAAGAGAAGCCTCGCCACAGCCCGTTGCCCAGCTCAACGGGGACCCCAAGTGCAGAGGTCTGGCAGAAGTCAAAAGCGTCCTGATGGAGCCACTATGCTACCCAGGAAGGATGGAAAGCAGATTGCTTGGGACCACACATGTGCCGCCACATTGGCAGACACCTACTTGCCATACTCCGTAGTTGAAGGTGGTGGAGCTGCCAGCCACAGGGAGACCCAGAAGATCCGCAAATATGAAGACCTTCCCCCTTGCTATAACTTCATGGTAATAGGGTCGGAGACCCTTGGAGCATGGGGCAAGTGTGCTCTAAAGTTCCTCAAAGAGCTGGGTGAAAAACTCATCATAGAAACCAAGGACCACAGGGAGACCAGCTTCCTCTTTCAGAGACTCAGTGTTGCGATCCAGAGAGGAAATGCCTGCAGCATTCTGGGCACGCGGCCCACCACCGTGAAGCTGGACGAAGTATTCGAGATGTAGCTCTGAGTTGTCATCAATGTTGTTTTACTTTCTATTGTATTTCTGTGAATGGTTTGTCAATGTATTTTGTCTTTAAATAAAATATACATTAAATATAGGGGGTGGTAGGAGAAAATTCTCAAACAGCTTCAGGGAGAACCTTAAGTTTTCCCTGAGGCAAGTTTACTCTTTTCTCTGAGGATGAGGGGTCCCCAGGAGAGTTCTAGAGGGGGTACCTCACTATATTATATATATATATATATATATATATATATATATATATATATATATATATATATATATATATATATATATATATATATATATATATATATATATATATTACCTGGAGTTTACCTGGAGAGAGTTCCGGGGGTCAACGCCCCCGCGGCCCGGTCTGTGACCAGGCCTCCTGGTGGATCAGAGCCTGATCAACCAGGCTGTGCCGAATAGGTGAACTTGCGATCTTGGCTTAAATAGCAACGCTCATCTTGCCATATAGGACAAGCTAAAAATTTTTTATGCAATAATTTCGCAAAAATCATTCTGAACCTAACGAAAAAAATATATTTCACTGTGTTTGCTTAGAATTAAATTATTGTAAACGTATCTAAAATATATTTAGTTGGATTAGCCTAAAATAAATTACTCTTGTTATAATAATGTTAGGTAAGTTTTCTAACATTCTTTTGGAGCAAAATTATAAATTTTTACATTAACATTAATGAAAAAAATATATCGTTAAACGCATAAGATAAAATTTTAGAAAGGACTTAATTTTAAATGAGTTCTTGCTAACTGACCAGTTTTACATATTCGGCACGACATATATATATATATATATATATATATATATATATATATATATATATATATATATATATATATATATATATATATATATATATATATATATACCTGGAGTTTACCTGGAGAGAGTTCCGGGGGTCAACGCCCCCGCGGCCCGGTCTGTGACCAGGCCTCCTGGTGGATCAGAGCCTGATCAACCAGGCTGTTGCTGCTGGCTGCACGCAAACCAACGTACGAGCCACAGCCCGGCTGATCAGGAACTGACTTTAGGTGCTTGTCCAGTGCCAGCTTGAAAACTGTCAGGGGTCTGTTGGTAATCCCCCTTATGTGTGCTGGGAGGCAGTTGAACAGTCTCGGGCCCCTGACACTTATTGTATGGTCTCTTAACGTGCTAGTGACACCCCTGCTTTTCATTGGGGAGATGGTGCATCGTCTGCCAAGTCTTTTGCTTTCGTAGTGAGTGATTTTCGTGTGCAAGTTCGGTACTAGTCCCTCTAGGATTTTCCAGGTGTATATAATCATGTATCTCTCCCTCCTGCGTTCCAGGGAATACAGGTTTAGGAACCTCAAGCGCTCCCAGTAATTTAGGTGTTTTATCTCCGTTATGCGCGCCGTGAAAGTTCTCTGTACATTTTCTAGGTCGGCAATTTCACCTGCCTTGAAAGGTGCTGTTAGTGTGCAGCAATATTCCAGCCTAGATAGAACAAGTGACCTGAAGAGTGTCATCATGGGCTTGGCCTCCCTAGTTTTGAAGGTTCTCATTATCCATCCTGTCATTTTTCTAGCAGATGCGATTGATACAATGTTATGGTCCTTGAAGGTGAGATCCTCCGACATGATCACTCCCAGGTCTTTGACGTTGGTGTTTCGCTCTATTTTGTGGCCAGAATTTGTTTTGTACTCTGATGAAGATTTAATCTCCTCATGTTTACCATATCTGAGTAATTGAAATTTCTCATCGTTGAACTTCATATTGTTTTCTGCAGCCCACTGAAAGATTTGGTTGATGTCCGCCTGGAGCCTTGCAGTGTCTGCAATGGAAGACACTGTCATGCAGATTCGGGTGTCATCTGCAAAGGAAGACACGGTGCTGTGGCTGACATCCTTGTCTATGTCGGATATGAGGATGAGGAACAAGATGGGAGCGAGTACTGTGCCTTGTGGAACAGAGCTTTTCACCGTAGCTGCCTCGGACTTTACTCTGTTGACGACTACTCTCTGTGTTCTGTTAGTGAGGAAATTATAGATCCATCGACCGACTTTTCCTGTTATTCCTTTAGCACGCATTTTGTGCGCTATTACGCCATGGTCACATTTGTCGAAGGCTTTTGCAAAGTCTGTATATATTACATCTGCATTCTTTTTGTCTTCTAGTGCATTTAGGACCTTGTCGTAGTGATCCAATAGTTGAGACAGACAGGAGCGACCTGTTCTAAACCCATGTTGCCCTGGGTTGTGTAACTGATGGGTTTCTAGATGGGTGGTGATCTTGCTTCTTAGGACCCTTTCAAAGATTTTTATGATATGGGATGTTAGTGCTATTGGTCTGTTGCTTTACTGCCCCCTTTGTGGAGTGAGGCTATGTCTGTTGTTTTTAGTAACTGTGGGACGACCCCCGTGTCCATGCTCCCTCTCCATAGGATGGAAAAGGCTCGTGATAGGGGCTTCTTGCAGTTCTTGATGAACACAGAGTTCCATGAGTCTGGCCCTGGGGCAGAGTGCATGGGCATGTCATTTATCGCCTGTTCGAAGTCATTTGGCGTCAGGATAACATCGGATAGGCTTGTGTTAATCAAATTTTGTGGCTCTCTCATAAAAAATTAATTTTGATCTTCGACTCTCAGTCTGGTTAGCGGCTTGCTAAAAACTGAGTCATATTGGGACTTGAGTAGCTCACTCATTTCCTTGCTGTCATCTGTGTAGGACCCATCTTGTTTAAGTAGGGGCCCAATACTGGACGTTGTTCTCGATTTTGATTTGGCATAGGAGAAGAAATACTTTGGGTTTCTTTCGATTTCATTTATGGCTTTTAGTTCTTCCCGCGATTCCTGACTCCTAAAGGATTCTTTTAGCTTAAGTTCGATGCTTGCTATTTCTCTGACCAGTGTCTCCCTACGCATTTCAGATATATTGACCTCTTTTAGCCGCTCTGTTATTCTTTTCCGTCGCCTGTAAAGGGAGCGCCTGTCTCTTTCTATTTTACATCTACTCCTTTTTCTTAGAGGAATAAGCCTTGTGCATACATCGAGTGCCACCGAGTTAATCTGCTCTAGGCATAAGTTGGGGTCTGTGTTGCTTAGTATATCTTCCCAGCTTATATCGGTTAGAACATAAGAACGAAGGAACACTGCAGAAGGCCTACTGGCCCATGCGAGGCAGGTCCAAGTCTCCTACCGGCTTAAGCCAATGCACCCAACCTAGTCAGGTCAGGTCACATTGACTTAAGGGAGGAACACGGCAACCGACCTGGTAGCACAAGCTATCAGGTCTAACTCACACCCACCCACATCTACTCATGTATTTATCCAACCTATTTTTAAAGCTACACAACGTTCTGGCCTCTATAACTTTACTTGGGAGTTTGTTCCACTCATCCACAACTCTATTACCAAACCAGTACTTTCCTATATCCTTCCTGAATCTGAATTTTTCCAACTTAAAACCATTGCTGCGAGTCCTGTCTAGGCTAGATATTTTCAGCACACTATTTACATCCCCTTTATTTATTCCTGTCTTCCATTTATACACCTCAATCATATCCCCCCTAATTCTACGTCTTACTTGAGAGTGAAGATTCAGGGCCCTTAGTCTATCCTCATAGGGAAGGTTTCTGATACATGGGATCAACTTTGTCATCCTCCTTTGTACATTTTCCAGAGAATTTATATCCATTCTGTAATACGGTGACCAAAACTGTGCAGCATAATCTAAATGAGGCCTAACCAAGGATGTATAGAGTTGAAGAACAACCTGAGGACTCCTATTATTTATGCTTCTTGATATGAAGCCAAGGATTCTATTAGCTTTATTGCGAACACTTATGCACTGTTGTCTTGGTTTCAGATTACTGCTAACCAGAAACGTTTCGGAATAAAGTTGCCTAACTGTTGCCTGTCTTACCTACATATCTTAATACTACAGCTTTCATCAACGACAAATAAAGACATAAAGACATAAAAGACAATGTCTTTTATGTCCATGTTTATCCACATAAAAGACATTGTCTTTATGCCTGCTGAAGTGATAGTCAATGTTGAATGTCATAATGGGATGCAGTGAGTCGAATCTCTTAAGAGAATTTACTTTCAACAGTAAGAGACTAAAAGTGAATGAGAATTATAGACATTTTTCAGCTATTGACTTATTTTGGAAGAAAAATTTTTGCCACTGTGAGTTGTAATAACAATTTAAACTTAAAATTGTTAGTGGTCGCCTTCTTTCCTATAACCATAACAGTGAACTTACCTTCAGTAGTAATAGTTGGTTAGATGATCTTCGCTCTAATGGTATCAACCTTAGTAATTGATATTGGCAAATTGATTGTTCACTTCAAAGGATCTTGATCACTTCTAACGACACTTGGGTGGCATTGAAAATTGGGTTGGGCAAATGTTTTGTTAGTGGGATGAATTGTAAAGGACCTGCCTAGTATGGGCCAGCAGGCCTCCTGCAGTGTTCCTCCTTTCTTATGTTCTTATGTTCTTATGTTAGGACTTGGTTTACTTGGTCCCACTTTATGTTTTTGTTATTGAAGTTGAATTTGGTGAATGCTCCCTCGTGACTAGTCTCATTATGTCGGTCTGGGGCTCCACGCATACATGTCTGAACCTCAATTATGTTGTGATCTGAGTATATTGTTTTTGATATGGTGACATTTCTTATCAGATCATCATTGTTAGTGAAGATGAGGTCTAGTGTATTCTCCAGTCTAGTAGGCTCTATTATTTGCTGGTTTAAATTGAATTTTGTGCAGAGATTTAAAAGCTCGTGTGAGTGTGAGTTTTCATCAGAGCTGCCTCCTGGTGTTATTACTGCAACAATATTATTTGCTATATTCCTCCATTTTAGGTGCCTTAAGTTGAAATCCCCCAGGAGCAAGATGTTGGGTGCAGGAGCTGGAAGATTTTCCAGACAGTGGTCAATTTTTAACAGCTGTTCCTGGAATTGCTGGGATGTTGCATCCGGAGGCTTGTAGACTACCACAATGACTAGGTTTTGGTTCTCGACCTTTACTGCTAAAACTTCCACTACATCATTTGAGGCATTTAGCAGTTCTTTGCAAACAAGTGACTCTGCAATGTACAGGCCAATATATATATATATATATATATATATATATATATATATATATATATATATATATATATATATATATATATATATATATATATATATATATGTCGTGCCGAATAGGCAGAACTTGCGATCTTGGCTTAAATAGCAACGCTCATCTTGCCATATAGGACAAGCGAAAATTTGTGTATGCAATAATTTCGCCAAAATCATTCTGATCTTAAAGAGAAAAATATATTTCACTGTGTTTGTTTAGTATTAAATTATTGTAAACTTATCTAAAATATATTTAGTTGGGTTAGGCTAAAATAAATTGCGCTTGTTATAATAAGGTTAGGTAAGTTTTCTAAGATTCTTTTGATGCAAAATTAAAAATTTTTTCATTAACATAAATGAAAAAAATATATCTTTAAACACATAAGAAAATTTTTTTGAAAGGACTTAATTTTAAATGAGTTCTTGCTAATTGACCAGTTTTACATATTCGGCACGACATATATATATATATATATATATATATATATATATATATATATATATATATATATATATATATATATATATATATATATATATATATATATATATATATATATATATATATATATATGCGTGTGTGTACTCACCTAGTTGTACTCACCTAGTTGAGGTTGCAGGGGTCGAGTCCAAGCTCCTGGCCCCGCCTCTTCACTGGTCGCTACTAGGTCACTCTCCCTGAACCATGAGCTTTATCGTACCTCTGCTTAAAGTTATGTATGGTTCCTGCCTCCACTACATCACTTGCTAGACTATTCCACTTCCTGACAACTCTATGACTGAAGAAATACTTCCTAACATCCCTGTGACTCGTCTGGGTCTTCAGCTTCCAATTGTGACCCCTTGTTTCAGTGTCTCCTCTCTGGAACATCCTGTCTCTGTCTACCTTATCTATTCCACGCAGTATTTTGTATGTCGTTATCATGTCTCCCCTGACCCTCATGTCCAGTGTCGTCAGGCCGATTTCCCTCATCCTTTCTTTGTGGGACATTCCCCTGAGCTCCGGAACTAGCCTTGTTGCAAACCTTTGCACTTTCTCTAATTTCTTGACGTGTTTGACCAGGTGTGGGTTCCAAACTGGTGCCGCATATTCCAGTATGGGTCTGACGTACACAGTGTACAGTGTCTTAAACGATTCCTTACTAAGGTATCGGGACGCTATTCTCAGGTTTGCCAGGTGCCCATATGTTGCAGCAGTTATCTGGTTGATGTGAGCTTCCGGAGACGTGCTCGGCGTTATGGTCACCCCAAGTTTTTTCTCCTTGAGTAAGATTTGCAGTCTTTGTCCACCTAGCCTATACTCTGTCTGTAGTCTGCTTTGCCCTTCCCCAATCTTCATGACTGCAGGTTGAATTCTAGAAGCCAGTTTCTGGACCACGTGTCCAGCCTGTCTAGGTCTCTTTGTAGTCTTGCCTGATCCTCATCTGATTTGATTCTCCTAATTAACTTCACACCATCTGCGAACAGGGACACTTCAGAGTCTATCCCTTCCATTATGTCATTCACATATACCAAAAATAGCACTGGTCCTAGGACTGACCCCTTTGGGACCCCACTCGTCACATGCGCCCACTGTGATACTTCATCACGTACCATGACTCGTTGCTGCCTCCCTGTCAGGTATTCTCTGATCCATTGCAGTGCCCTTCCTGTTATACGCGCCTGATCCTCCAGCTTCTGCAGTAATCTCTTGTGAGGAACTGTGTCGAAGGCCTTCCTGCAGTCCAGGAAAATGCAATCAACCCACCCCTCTTTCTCGGGGTGTGGGTTGATTGCATTTTCCTGGACTGCAGGAAGTGTGTGTGTGTGTGTGTGTGTTTTATATATCATGTTTTATTGTTTAGCCTGTGTATGTTGAGTAGTGAAGCATATTTTACTCTAAAATGTAAAAATGGGTTGCTGCTTCTGGTGCTCTATTTAAAGTTATTTATTGAGATAAACTGCACTTTCAGCCAAGAACCAAATGAGGCTCCAGCATCACTATCACTCATGAAAGAAGATAAGTTCATATCCCCATTTTGTTAAATTGTTTTCTCCTAATTGGATATAAATTACAAGATGAAAGTTAACAAGTCATTTTGTACTAGGAAAATTTGAGTAAGCCAAATATGAAACTAACAGGGCTTCCCATGTAATTTATTTCTAAGTTTCACCATTGGAGTACCAGCCAAAAACAATATCCCGTCCACTATAGCATTTTGTCATACTGGGTGTTATGAGACTTAACACACCTTGGATCTTGGAAGACTCTGTCCGCCTCATCAGGAAAGAGCAAAACACTCTCAGGGAGTCGCCACTCAGCCTTCGCACGTAATAACTTGTCAGTGTCCGATTCCACCAGGTACTTGAGACAAATACGAGAACTCTTCATAATGTTTGTTAGGTGAAAAGATCCTGGGAAAGAATTATGATAGATGAGCGACCCAGACAACAAGTTCTGGGTAGTGACTGGTTACGGGACTCCGTTACAGTACTATGATTGTAATCGCTAGTTCATATAGTAAATACCTTACTTTCATTTTGTTGTCTTTTAAATATTTCTTTTTTTTTGTTCTGAAATCGTAATTTATTGATTTAGCACTTGAGATGATGCACTCGTGCAGTTGCTGTATGGTAACACTTAGTAACTATTTCGTGTACAAGACTCTACAGATTTAGATTAGATTTTGCCACCGAAGTGGCTAGTTTATTGTGCACCCCATATCCATCCTGTGGACGGTAGCGCAAGAGCATATGGATACACAAAAGGCCCAGGAACTAGGCCCCAAAGGGTTAACAGGAATACATATGGATTTATATATACTTATCTATAGTTCACTTATCTGTTACAAGCAAATTTAGGAAATTTGTTTAGTATACCTGGTATCTTATTTTCATTAATAAGATATCTTGACATGTCACATAGGTTATTATACTGTCTGTCTCTGCATTCCTCAATAAGTGGACAATTAAGCACATAGTGTTCAAGAGAGTGACCATATGCCTGATCACATAATTTACATTTAGTTTGATCATCATCTGTGAGTCTCCCAAACTGCCAGAAGTACTTGTAACCAAGCCTAAGCCTGGCCACTACAACATCAGTCAGTCTGTTCACATTGCAAGTTGCTCCATAAACATACTTATCTACGTTCATGTTATCATAGTGGGTTATAGATCTACTCAGGCTTCTAACTGCATTCCTATAACAATCATTTTCATTATTTACTTCTCTCTTAATATTATTCCTAATGCTAGACACAGTTATACCAAAGTTATATTCTACATTCTCCTTCTGGGTACTTTTCTTGGCTAACATATCAACTTTATCATGAAGGAGTAATCCAATGTGTAATGGGATCCATAGCAATTGTACATTAATTCCTTTGTCCCTAATTCTTGAGTATCTATACCTGGCTTCTCCAATGAGCATGTTGTTGGAGTCATTATATGAGTCAAGAGCCTTCAATGATGACATAGAATCAGTAATGATGATAGAGTCAAGCTCAGTGTCATAGGTTAGCTTTAGTGCCATTAGGATTGCAAACAATTCAGTTTGCAGTGTAGACGCCCAGTTGTTAATTCTTATGCCTAACTCAACAAATTTATTATCGTTTTTAACTAGGGGGGGGTGGCAACAAGAGCAGATGCAGCCCTGCCAGAAGACTCCTGTTTAGATCCATCAGTGTATATAACTTGTGATAACTTATTACTACCAGCTAGGTGAGAAATTTCTTCTTGAGCAGTTGCTCTAACAAGAGATTTAAGGAAGGGATTACTAGCGATGAGCTTCTTGGGAGGGACTTGTAGGTAAGTGATATTAAATGAACACATCTTCCGTGGAGGGGTGAAATGCTCTTGTTGCCTACAGTGATACAGTTCATGCAGGTTATAAAACTTAATGCAATTGCACGTTTTCACAATCCATTTAGATCTGTGTGTATTTACCTCTAGACACTTGGTAAGATTCATTGTGACAGTGTCTGGTTCGTTTCTCAACATTCTAACACCGAGTACAGTGTTAATCTCAACAATCCTATCACTGAAACTAGAAATACCAAGCTCCTTCCTCATGTTAAGAACTTTTGTAGATCTGGGACAGCCAAGAATAATCCTGAGAGCTTCATTTTGCATTAACTCCAAGGGTCGGAGAGAACTTTCTCTAGCTAATATCAACATGGGAGCAGCATAATCAATTAAGGACCTAACATAGGCTATGTACATCATTCTCACGATTCTCACATTAGCACCATAGTTGGGATTGTAGCCAGCAACAGCTTTGAGAGCATTTAGCCTAGCTTTGCATTTCTTGTTTAGTTGTGGTATAGTGGATTTGTTAAAGGGTACATCTACACCAAGATATCTGTAAGTTTTAACGTAGCTAATGATTTCACCCTGCAAATAGATGAGTGGGGGATGTCGTTTGCTTGTTAATATCTTTGTTTTAGAGGAAGATATTATGAGGCCTAGTCGATTACAAATTGCTTGAACTTCATTAAGAATGGTATTCATCTTCTTATGCCCTGTTGTATGGATCATGATATCATCAGCATAGCTTATAGCTATATGTTTAGGTGAGGCAGGTAGAGCATTTAGGAGAGCATTAATCAGAATATTAAATAGCATGGGACTAAGAACTCCTCCCTGCGGTGTACCTAAAGACATTTCTTTAGAATCACTTCTGAAGCCTTGGTAAAGGACAGAGGATACTCTATTTGACAGGTATCCTATTATCCAGCAGAGTAAGCTACCACCAATATTCATTTTGGCTAGTTCATGTAGTATAACGGTTCTGTTCGCAATATCAAATGCAGATTTTAGATCAAGAAAAGTGGTAAAACTAGTAGAGGTGTGTGCAGTGAGAAAGGTGGAAATACAGTTCTGCACACTTTTACCTTTCATGAACCCATAGAGGTAGGGGGAAAGTTGGTGTCTGATTCTGTAGTACAGTCTGTTAAGTATCATTCTTTCAAAAGTTTTACAAAGACAACTAGTTAAGGAGATCGGTCTAAATGTATCAGGCTGTTGGGGCTTAGGGATAGGCACAATGAGACTATTAGTCCAGGAAGTAGGAAGAACGCCCTCAATGTAACTGAGATTATACAGTGCCAACAAAGGGTTATCAGGCACGTGCCTTAGAGTTCTGAGAATATCATAGGTTATACCATCCTCTCCAGGAGCAGTTGATCGACCTTTGGTTAATGCATTATCTAATTCATACTCGGTAAAGAGGCAATCACTCTCATCAATATTTTGGCTTATAAAATTAATCAGTTTCAACATTTCTTCAGAAGTACTCTCTAAATTTTTTCTAATATGAGATGGAAGGTTTTCATGCCTGGATGTTTTGGACCAGTCATTTATGAGGTCATTTGCTTTTTCAAGAGGAAAGGGATGAGCATCATTGCCAGTCTTTTTCCTGGTTATTTTATTTATACCTTTCCAAGCCAAACTTAAAGGGGTGGACCTATTTAATCCACTAACAAACTGTTCCCATTCCTGTTGCCTAAGTTCTTCCTTTCTATTCCTTGCATTTGTTAGTGCAGCTTGGAACGTTCTGAGCAGGTCTGGGGTTCTACATTCACGGTATGCTTTACCAATCCTCCTAGCTGCATGTGTTAGATTGCGTAGCTGTGGATCATTATAGTATTTACATTGGCTTTTATTGTTATTTATAGTGGAGGGTCTTTGTTTCCTATTCCTGCCCACTTGATCTGTGAGAACACTCTCAATAGTGGTAATTAAATCATCATTAAATTTTTGTGTGCCAATGGGCTCGTAATTCTTATACCATTGATCCAAGTGGTTAATAAAGTTGTCTCTGTGTTCTGGTTTGAGAATAAGTTTCCTCCTTCTGTATTTAGCTCCTTGATTGCTGGATATGTGATCAAGATTGACAGTTGTTAGTCTTGGGAAGTGATCAGATAGAAGATCATCAACTATGACAGAGTCATGCATCGTATATGATGTATTAAATCCAAGACACAGATCTAGTATGCCACCATATATGTGAGTAGGCTCAGTAGTGCCCACAATTCGAACATTATCATGCTCATTTAGCAATTTCACTAGTTTAGTTCCATTGGTGTTTGTAATTGAGAAATTTCAATTACTCAGATATGGTAAACATGAGGAAATTAAATCTTCATCAGAGTACAAAACAAATTCTGGCCACAAAATAGAGCGAAACACCAACGTCAAAGACCTGGGAGTGATCATGTCGGAGGATCTCACCTTCAAGGACCATAACATTGTATCAATCGCATCTGCTAGAAAAATGACAGGATGGATAATGAGAACCTTCAAAACTAGGGAGGCCAAGCCCATGATGACACTCTTCAGGTCACTTGTTCTATCTAGGCTGGAATATTGCTGCACACTAACAGCACCTTTCAAGGCAGGTGAAATTGCCGACCTAGAAAATGTACAGAGAACTTTCACGGCGCGCATAACGGAGATAAAACACCTAAATTACTGGGAGCGCTTGAGGTTCCTAAACCTGTATTCCCTGGAACGCAGGAGGGAGAGATACATGATTATATACACCTGGAAAATCCTAGAGGGACTAGTACCGAACTTGCACACGAAAATCACTCACTACGAAAGCAAAAGACTTGGCAGACGATGCACCATCCCCCCAATGAAAAGCAGGGGTGTCACTAGCACGTTAAGAGACCATACAATAAGTGTCAGGGGCCCGAGACTGTTCAACTGCCTCCCAGCATACATAAGGGGGATTACCAACAGACCCCTGGAAGTCTTCAAGCTGGCACTGGACAAGCACCTAAAGTCAGTTCCTGATCAGCCGGGCTGTGGCTCGTACGTTGGTTTGCGTGCAGCCAGCAGCATCAGCCTGGTTGATCAGGCTCTGATCCACCAGGAGGCCTGGTCACAGACCGGGCCGCGGGGGCGTTGACCCCCGGAACTCTCTCCAGGTAAACTCCAGGTATAGACCCACCAATATTCTTATGCCTGGCATTAAAATCTCCAAGAATGATGGTAGGTTCACTATTGATGCGATCTGGTAAAGCATCAGGTCGAAGCTGGTTCGCTGGGGCATAGAGATTAAAAATGTTTATGGAAAAATCGCCTGCATATACTTTGACACGATGATACTGCATGTTAACTCGACTCTGCAAGGAAAGGAGTGAATGTGGCAAGTTCTTTCTGACATACATCACACAACAGTTGGTTGACCTTAGGTTATAAGCTGCATATCCAGGCAAGTTTGGTGAAGGTGCTCCATCTTTCAATCTACATTCCTGCAAACAGATGACATCAATATTCTTGGTTGCACTAATATGATGTAAGTCAGGTAACCGCTTCCTGATGGAAGCAATGTTCCATGAAAAGATCTGTAATGTATCCATTGTAGTGAGTTATTACAATCTCTTGCTCATAAGATGGTAAAAGTATTATGCTTTGGCTACAGTGTGCAGACACTTAAGAGCAAATAGCATAGTTTGTACGTCTTTATCTTCAGGACCCTTATTTTTAAGCATTTTTTGGCATATTGGCAGCCAGTTCCAAGGCAAGTCTTGAAGGCAAGAGTCATGGGCTTCTTTCTTACAAATTGCTGGAAGCTGAACGGAGATTGCTGCACTTTTGACATCATCACCATGCTCAAGAGCATCATCCTGATTACATATATTTATTAAACTTGTCAGGATCTGTTCAAGATGCTCAATTTTTTTCTGGAAATTTGTTATAATATGAGGAAGGTCAGGCGAATCCAATGCCTCTCCGGAGGATGGCACTTCTGAGTTAGTGCTTTCTTTAACACCTATCACCTTAACAGGTACCATGGTTACATTAGTGTTCTCTGATGGTGCCTGTGGCAAGTCTGTTTCATCATTCATTGCAGGTAGGTCCTGTGCATCTTACTCATCTCCAATTTTCAGGGGGGTTACCTGTGTGGTGTCCGTCTGACTGTTGTAGTTGTGTGTATTGGGAGAAATGACAAACTCATCCCCATATTCAGGTGTAGCCATAGGTATCAGTAGTGGCAGACCAGTAGTTCCACATGTGCTAGCAGGGATGGCTAGCTCCTCCACAGCTGGTGTGTGTGATGGCATTCTGGTATCACCAGAATCCTTCGCAGTGAGGTGGGGTTCTTGCGCACTTTGCAGAGGTTCAGTCTCAGATCTGGCTGTGGTAGACTGGATGGCCTCTTCCTCAGTTACCATTAAATGACTGTTATCAGGTTTACATCGAAGGTTGTTTGGGTTCTGACTGCAGTCCTTGTGGGAAACTGTAACCCCAACTTCTTTACAGTTAATACACTTAAATTTTTGTCTGTCAGGGCCTACTGTGCATTCTCTAGTGGAATGTTTCCCAGCACACTTACCACACCAAGAATGTAGTATTCCACAGTCTACTGGAACATGGCCATAGTGCTGGCATTTGTAACACCTACGTTTAGGGGGTAGGTACACTTCGATGTTTAGGAAACGTAAACAATGCACCCAGATATTCCGGGGGAGGGGCACAGGACCCACCCAACTGGCAATAATTTGGGATTTTCCTTTAAGTCTTTTAGGCTTGATGATATGCTCACTGAGAGTCAGATGGGATGGGTCCATGTAGAGAGGGTATCCAAAGATTATGATACTGACCCATTTTTTAAAGTGGTGAGTGTCTGATGGAGGTCGGAGCAGCTTAATATCCCCATAAGGTGTACTAAATAGATCATTGATCAGTTCTTCATTCTGTTCCACAAACACAAAGTTGTGTGTGTTTTTCCTAAATTGGATCCTTGAGTTAGGATGCTTGTTTACAGCTTCCATTAGCCATGCACACTTAGCAGGCAGCGGGGTGTTGTCAGGGAAGTTCAGCTTAACACATTCTTCCTTTGAAGAAAGACTTCTTGCAGCCTCTGTGCACCAAGGACGTTTAGTGTTACATTGTGTACAAGTCAAGTGAGTCTGACTACGTCGACGCTCTAGCCCTTTCTCACTTTTTCTCTTTTGTTTACTTTTAAAGGTCTGGAAGCTATCATCATTTCCATCACCTGCTGAAATAGGTTCCTCTATAACAGTTGCCATGTTTGCCAGTGATGATATCTCGTGTAAGACTCACAACACAAAAATTCCTTGCTTATCTTCCCCTTATAGCTTATGCAAGAGTAAATATTTACTATAAAGTCAGAAGTCTAAAATAGATCATATGACACAAGTGTTCAAGTTCAATGAACACTTCTAATTATACTTAACCCAGATTACTACTACTTAATACGATACACACCTTACTAAAAATACATTCAGAGACTTCTTGTATGTGTGTTAATAATATGGTACATATAATGATATAATGGATGGTACAGGCGTTGTCTTACACCTTATCACAAATTACAAAGATGAAAAGAGAGAGAGAGAGAGAGAGAGAGAGAGAGAGAGAGAGAGAGAGAGAGAGAGAAAGTAGGTAATATTGAGCATAAAATTAGAATTCTGACATATATCACATTAAACAAGAGGTTCAAATTCAATGATAACTTCCACTTGAGTCAGTTCAGGCTACTGCCACCTAATGTACCTCACTGTAATAATAATATAGTGGACATCACAATGAATGCTGAAGACAACCTCTTACCCCAACCATACATTGTAAACAATGTTACTAAAAAAAAAAAGTAACTAGGTAATGTTACAATGACAATGAGATAAATCACTCTGGTCGACTTGCTTCGTCCATCCTGGGTAACTCACACGTTACTATGTTATACATGTATGCAAGCATAAGTGTGCAGCTGTAGATAGATGAACCAGTACCTAAACAATCTCACTTACACACGCGTTACTATGTATGACAAGTGTTACCAAGTACACCAAGTGTACACTTTATCACTTAGAATACACTTTTGTTGATGTAAATATAGGTGAGAGTGGTACACCGCTGGTCGTAATAAATACTCTCAACTTCTCAAGGTCACACACTAGGCCCAGCTTCTGGAGAGTTACCAGTGCTTTAGCTTAATATGTTTATTATGTGTCTGTGCGAGTCTGCAGTCATTAACTTGGTGTTTTGGTGTGTCAGAAGTTAAACACTACAATCCAGTTGATCAAATAGTCTAAAACAATTTACACAATGTATAACTAGAAGTATAATGATTGCAAATTGTTACTATTACAATTTTAACTAGGCGCTAAACCCACTAGATGAGATGGCAAGGAACATAGATGTTAACAGGCTGACTCTTGCTTAACAGTTTAAAGGTAACCGAATTACTCAAGAGAGAAAGTATTCATGAAACTGAACATTATGCAGGAGTAAGCTTGTTACTGGTCATATGTTTTAACGTAAATTTATATACACCGAAAGTTTTTTTTTTGTTATTTACTCACTGGATGTACATTGAGTTTATTCTAATCTATATTTTAGGGAATTTATATCATATATGTTACACGGGCTTTGTTGAAAATTAAAGCCAGAGTAAGGTTTAGTTTAACATATTTATTATGCACCCCATACCCATCCTGTGGGCGGTAGTCAAAAGATTACAGAGGTACATAATGGGTCCAGGGACTGGACCCCAAAGTTATGATAGCTGAACTAGTTACAAAGGTAATGAACTCCGGGTAGATCTGGTCACAATCATAGCAACATTAGGTTTTAAACCAAATGACCAGCCATCCAACCATGAGTAAGATGTGAGTTTATCTCCTCCCGGTTGAACAGATTGTACTGTGCTAAATATAGTTGAATATTTGCCACATTTACCAGAACTAAGCAGGACGTATGTAGCGTTGACAGTGAGCAGCTCAGAAGCAGTCACTTGCCTATAGTGAGTCACAGTCAGCAGCCAGCAGTGGGGCAGCTGTCACTGTGAATGATACACATTGACTCTGTGATAGACGGATATCTCACTTGCCATAGTTTGTTGTGAGATAATTCTTAAGTAATTACCTCCTGTTTTTATAGAAATAAAATTTGTCTTTCAGTGCACCGTGTCAGTTAGTTTAATATGTTTATTATGCACCCCATACCCATCCTGTGGGCGGTAGTCAAAAGATTACAGAGGTGCGTAGTGGGTCCAGGGACTGGACCCCAAAGTTATGATAGCTGAATGAGTTACAAAGGTAATGAACTCCAGGTCGATCTGGTCACAATCATGGCAAGTTACAAAGGTAATGAACCATCTACATTCCTATACATAGTTACAGTCATGAACAAATTACAAAGTAATGAGCCACTGACATGTCCACACCTGGTCACAGTTGTAATGAGTTATAAATACGAATATTAAGTGGGTCATACACCCACACGAGCGTGCGAGCGCGCACGCACACGAGGGCGCACGCACGTCAAGAAACGAGAGAAAGTACAAAGGTTTGCGACAAGGGTAGTTCCAGAGCTAAGGGGAATGTCCTATGAAGAAAGGTTGAGGGAAATCGGCCTGACGACACTGGAGGACAGGAGGGTCAGGGGAGACATGATAACGACGTATAAAATACTGCGTGGAATAGACAAGGTGGACAAAGACAGGATGTTCCAGGGAGGGGACACAGAAACAAGAGGCCACAATTGGAAGTTGAAGACACAAATGAGTCAGAGAGACATTAGGAAGTATTTCTTCAGTCATAGAGTTGTAAGGTGGTGGAATAGCCTAGAAAATGACGTAGTGGAGGCAGGAACCATACACAGTTTTAAGACGAGGTTTGATAAAGCTCATGGAGCGGGGAGAGAGAGGGCCCAGTAGCAACCGGTGAAGAGGCGGGGCCAGGAGCTAAGACTCGACCCCTGAAACCACAAATAGGTGAGTACACACACACACACACACACAAACCTTCTGGAGTTTTATGATAAAGTAACAGAAGACACGAGAGAGAGAGGTGGGTTGATTGCATCTTCTTGGACTGCAAGAAGGCCTTTGACACAGTTCCTCACAAGAGATTAGTGCAGAAGCTAGAGGATCAGGCACATATAACAGGAAGGGCACTGCAATGGATCAGAGAATACCTGACAGGGAGGCAACAACGAGTCATGGTACGTAATGATGTATCACAATAGGCACCTGTGACGAGCGAGGTCCCACAGGGGTCGGTCCTAGGACCAGTGCTATTTTTGGTATATGTGAACGACATGATGGAACGGTTAGACTCAGAAGTGTCCCTGTTCGCAGACGATGTGAAGTTAATGAGGAGAATTAAATCAGATGAGGACCGTGCAGGACTTCAAAGAGACCTGGACAGACTGGACACCTGGTCCAGCAACTGGCTTCTCGAATTTAATCCCGCCAAATGCAAAGTCATGAAGATAGGGGAAGGGCAAAGAAGACCGCAGACAGAGTATAGGCTAGGTGGCCAAAGACTGCAAACCTCGCTCAAGGAGAAAGATCTTGGAGTGAGTATAACACCGAGCATGTCTCCGGAAGCACACATCAACCAGGTAACTGCTGCGGCATATGGGCGCCTGGCAAACCTGAGAACAGCATTCCGATACCTTAGTAAGGAATCGTTCAAGACACTGTACACCGTGTACGTCAGGCCCATACTTGAGTATGCAGCACCTGTTTGGAACCCGCACTTAATAAAGCACGTCAAGCAACTAGAGAAAGTGCAAAGGTTTGAGACAAGGTTAGTTCCAGAGCTAAGGGGAATGTCTTATGAAGAAAGGTTAAGGGAAATCGGCCTGACGACACAAGAGAACAGGAGGGTCAGGGGAGACATGATAACGACATATAAAATACTGCGCGGAATAGGCAATGTGGACAAAGACAGGATGTTCCAGGGAGGGGACACAGAAACAAGAGGTCACAATTGGAAGTTGAAGACACAGATGAGGCAGAGAGATATTAGGAAGTATTTCTTCAGTCATAGAGTTGTCAGGCAGTGGAATAGCCTAGAAAGTGATGTAGTGGAGGCAGGAACCATACATAGTTTTAAGACGAGGTATGATAAAGCTCATGGAGCGGGGAGAGAGAGGACCCAGTAGCAACCGGTGAAGAGGCGGGGCCAGGAGCTAGGACTCGACCCCTGCAACCACAAATAGGTGAGTACAGATACACACATGATAAAGCTCACGGAGTAGAAGAGTGACTGGGTAGCGGCCAGTTGAAGAGGCGGGGCCAGAAGCTGTGCCTCGACCCCCCCGCAACCAAAACTAGGTGAGTACACGTGGTAATGTTTTATTTACAGTGAGCAAAGTCAGGGTATTTCTCCAGAATGGTCTGTAATATACAACTGTGGATAAAATACTTTGCCATTTCTTGAACATTTCTGAGTGAGTTGTTTCTAAATTCATTAATTTTATCGCACACCAGTACATAATGACGCAGGGTGTGACAGTGCACCGTGTCAGCGAGCTATATAATATTAAATAACAAGGACACGACATAAAGTAATAATTACAGTACAGTAAAAATATTAACAATAAAAGCACGTTACCATAAGCACCTTGAAGAAGACATGTATTGATCCCAATCCTATCATAATTACGATCCCTGTAGCTCATTTTTCGAGTATATCAAGAGGTAAAATTGTATTTATTTAGAATATTGTAAATATTTTTGTAGACAAATGAGATCAACTTTTCGACAGAAAAAACTACACCTATAAATATAGGTTTAGTCTCTAGTACATAAAGTTTTAGTGAAAATTTCACACTGATTTTTCATTGGGTAGATCAGGAAGGTTGTCAGTGGGTAGATCCGGAAAGTTGTCAGTGGATATATCAGGAAGGTAGTGGGTAGATCAGGAAGGTTGTCAGTGGATATATCAGGAAGGTCAGTGGGTAGATCAGGAAGGTTGTCAGTGGGTAGATCAGGAAGGTTGTCAGTGGGTAGATCAGGAAGGTTGTCAGTGGATATATCAGGAAGGTCAGTGGGTAGATCAGGAAGGTTGTCAGTGGGTAGATCAGGAAGGTTGTCAGTGGGTAGATCAGGAAGGTTGTCAGTGGATATATCAGGAAGGTCAGTGGGTAGATCAGGAAGGTTGTTAGTGGGTAGATCAAGAAGGTTGTCAGTGGATATATCAGGAAGGTCAGTGGGTAGATCAGGAAGGTTGTCAGTGGGTAGATCAGGAAGGTTGTCAGTGGATATATCAGGAAGGTCAGTGGGTAGATTAGGAAGGTTGTTAGTGGGTAGATCAGGAAGGTTGTCAGTGGATATATCAGGAAGGTCAGTGGGTAGATCAGGAAGGTTGTTAGTGGGTAGATCAAGAAGGTTGTCAGTGGATATATCAGGAAGGTCAGTGGGTAGATCAGGAAGGTTGTCAGTGGGTAGATCAGGAAGGTTGTCAGTGGATATATCAGGAAGGTCAGTGGGTAGATCAGGAAGGTTGTTAGTGGGTAGATCAAGAAGGTTGTGGCTTACCTGCACGACCGAGAGCAAATAGTGCAACATTGACGACTTTGAGATCCTCGGGTACGTTTACAGCGTACTTATTACTGAGAGTGTGTAGACCGGCACTCAGCAGGTATCTGTGAGAAGGAAGGTGCTGCTGAGGACTAGGCCCACTGTTCTCACCCATGTTACTATTAACCCTAATAAATTGCTTCAGTCTCTTCATCAGTATATGAACACTAAATGTTTCCCGTGAATAATATAATAAACTGGAACTTTATGTTTTAATCAGAAAGGCTGGCTATTAAGTTGTGCTTGTCATACTGCATTACCCAGGTACTACAAACACTTCACTTGGTTCCATTTAACATATAAAAATTCTACATATTTATGAAAACTCTAACCAAGACCTCCACTCTTCTGTAAAAAACTTCACCCTGACGTAAGCACTCCTTCACCATTATGGGATGAATTACTTGTATGAATTTAACTTTTTTATTGTATCATAATCATAAAGGAAGTAATAAGACTTTAGTATAAAAAGCTCTATTACAGTACAATGGCACTATAACTTTGAATCGGATGATTGACTCACTCTTTATACTTGAAGTCAGTGATGTGGGGAATTTGCTTTCCCTGACTGTAGGGCGAGGCAGATGCGAACTCTGATGTAGACATGTTGGCTTGGAGGACACTATGTACGTTGTACATCACTATTTTTCACATTAGAACACTAATACCTGGAAAAATATATGTTTTTAATCTTTCTCATTTGTAACATTTTAGACAAAGTAACAAAACGTTTAATATTCAAATAGCGTAATAGTTAAGGCAGTCTCAGGGAGGTGCAGTGTATCAGGACCCAACCATTCAAAAGCTACCCAATAAATCTCAATGAAGGGGACCTGTTTGTTGCAGGTCGAGCACCTAAGGCACGTCTCTCAAATATCTGTTATCAGTGCATGTGTTTTTATTTATTTTTGTTTGAAAACTTAGTTGGTCATTGCTGTGAGTTAAAGAAAAACATGTATAAATATATAATATATTTGTTAATGTATTTTGTTTCAAATAAAGTTCACATAGAATTTAGGGAGTGGTAGAAGAAAATACTAAAACAGCTCAGGGAAGAATTCTGAATTTTTCTTTAAGTACGTTTATTCTTTTCTCTGAGGATCCCCAGCCCAGTGAGATTAATAAGTTAAGAAAACCTAGGGAACGAAAGGAAGAGAAGAGTTATTCGATGAGGAGTTGAAAGTATCAGGAAGATGGAGCGAATATTTTGAGAAACTGTTAAATGTTGAGGAAGAAAGGGAAGCTGTGATTTCGTGCATTGACCAGGGAGGTATAACGTTTTTTAGGAGTGAGGACTATCCAGATGTGAGTGTGAGGTGAGTGCTTGAGGCAGTAGGTAAGATGAAAAAGGGTAAAGCAGCTGGGATTCATGGGATCAAGACAAGTTAAAAGCAGGTGGGGATGTGGTTTTGAAATGATTTGTGCATTTATTAAAGGGCTTTTGATTCAAGGAACTGGCGCTTTCCAATTAAAATTCTATTATGTAGTTTGTGACTTAAGTCATTTTACCGAGAATAATTGTTTTTATATTTAACTGCGATGGTTTGATAATTAATTTAATACATTTAGAGTACTAGTGAGTAAACTAATGGGTTAATGCAAAATTCATTCTGTGCGGTGTTAATCCCTTTTGTTTATAGTAATCGGCGGCAGGACCTCAGTGGAAATAAGCTACGTTGACTTTTACACACATGTTAAACTACGTATGATAATTATACTTATGTGTACCTGTACCTGAATAAACTTACAGGATGAAGAGAATATTATTTTTGGTACAAGGACTTGTACAGGAGTAGGTATACACGAAAATGCGAAGGCTTACCGTGTTAGTGATAGCCGTGAACTTGTGGTTGTATAGTAGTCTCTTAATAACACAGAAATGGCAACCAAGTTTAACACATTGACAGATTACATAGGAGCTACAGTCTGTGCCAGCGTTCAGAAGACAGTCAGGTGTCTGTGACGCACGGTAATCTGATATGCGCAGCGCATGTTCCAACGCTTTCAATGCTGCCGTTATCAACCACAACATGTCATACAAATATATATATATATATATATATATATATATATATATATATATATATATATATATATATATATATATATATATATATATATATATATATACATATATGTGTGTGTGTGTGTGTGTGTGTGTGTGTGTGTGTGTGTGTGTGTGTGTACTCACCTAGTTGTGTGTCCGAGCTCCTGTGTGTGTACTCACCTGTGTACTCACCTAGTTGAGGTTGCGGGGGTCGAGTCCGAGCTCCTGGCCCCGCCTCTTCACTGATCGCTACTAGGTCACTCTCCCTGAGCCGTGAGCTTTATCATACCTCTGCTTAAAGCTATGTATGGATCCTGCCTCCACTACATCGCTTCCCAAACTATTCCACTTACTGACTACTCTGTGGCTGAAGAAATACTTCCTAACATCCCTGTGATTCATCTGTGTCTTCAGCTTCCAACTGTGTCCCCTTGTTACTGTGTCCAATCTCTGGAACATCCTGTCTTTGTCCACCTTGTCAATTCCTCTCAGTATTTTGTATGTCGTTATCATGTCCCCCCTATCTCTCCTGTCCTCCAGTGTCGTCAGTTTGATTTCCCTTAACCTCTCCTCGTAGGACATACCTCTTAGCTCTGGGACTAGTCTTGTTGCAAACCTTTGCACTTTCTCTAGTTTCTTTACGTGCTTGGCTAGGTGTGGGTTCCAAACTGGTGCCGCATACTCCAATATGGGCCTAACGTATACGGTGTACAGGGTCCTGAACGATTTCTTATTAAGATGTCGGAATGCTGTTCTGAGGTTTGCTAGGCGCCCATATGCTGCAGCAGTTATTTGGTTGATGTGCGCTTCAGGAGATGTGCCTGGTGTTATACTCACCCCAAGATCTTTTTCCTTGAGTGAGGTTTGTAGTCTCTGACCCCCTAGACTGTACTCCGTCTGCGGCCTTCTTTGCCCTTCCCCAATCTTCATGACTTTGCACTTGGTGGGATTGAACTCCAGGAGCCAATTGCTGGACCAGGTCTGCAGCCTGTCCAGATCCCTTTGTAGTTCTGCCTGGTCTTCGATCGAGTGTATTCTTCTCATCAACTTCACGTCATCTGCAAACAGGGACACCTCAGAGTCTATTCCTTCCGTCATGTCGTTCACAAATACCAGAAACAGCACTGGTCCTAGGACTGACCCCTGCGGGACCCCGCTGGTCACAGGTGCCCACTCTGACACCTCGCCACGTACCATGACTCGCTGCTGTCTTCCTGACAAGTATTCCCTGATCCATTGTAGTGCCTTCCCTGTTATCCCTGCTTGGTCCTCCAGTTTTTGCACCAATCTCTTGTGTGGAACTGTGTCAAACGCCTTCTTGCAGTCCAAGAAAATGCAATCCACCCACCCCTCTCTCTCTTGTCTTACTGCTGTCACCATGTCATAGAACTCCAGTAGGTTTGTGACACAGGATTTCCCGTCCCTGAAACCATGCTGGCTGCTGTTGATGAGATCATTCCTTTCTAGGTGTTCCACCACTCTTCTCCTGATAATCTTCTCCATGATTTTGCATACTATACATGTCAGTGACACTGGTCTGTAGTTTAGTGTGTGTGTGTGTGTGTGTGTGTGTGTGTGTGTGTGTGTGTGTGTGTGTGTGTGTGTGTGTGTGTGTGTGTGTGTGTGTGTGTGTGTGTGTGTGTGTGTGTGTGTGTGTGTGTGTGTGTGTGTGTGTGTGTGTGTGTGTGTGTGTGTGTGTGTGTGTGTGTGTCGTGCCGAATAAGCAAAATTGGTCAGTTAGCAAGAACTCATGTAAAATTAAGTTCTTTCTAAATTTTTCTCTTATACGCTAAAGATATATTTTTTCATTTATATATGTAACACGTGAGGAAATTAAAACTATATCGGAGTATAAAACAAATTCCAACTACACAATAGAACGAAAAACTAATGTAAAAGACCTGGGAGTGATAATGTCAGAGGATTTCACCTTCAAAGACCACAACATTGTATGAATTGCATCTGCTAGAAAAATGACAGGATGGTTAATGAGAACCTTCAAAACAGGTCGCTTGTTCTACTAGGCTGGAATATTGCTGCACACTAACAGCACCTTTTAAGGCAGGTGAAATTGCTGACCTAGAAAATGTACAGAGAACCTTCACGGCACACATAACTGCGATAAAACACCTCAGTTACTGGGAACACTTGAAGTTCCTCAACTTGTACTCCCTAGAACGCAGGCGGGAGAGATACATAATTATATACACTTGGAAAATCTTCGAGGAATTAGCACCAAGCCTGCACACGAAAATCACTCCCTATGAAAGCAAAAGATTCAGCAGACGATGCAACATTTCCCCCAGTGAAATGTAGGGGCGCCACTAGCACGATAGAGAGACAACACAATAAGTGTCAGGGGCCCAAGACTGTTCAACTGCCTCCCAGCATGCATAAGGTGGATTACCAATAGACCCCTGGCTGTCTTCAAGAAGGCACTGGACAGGTACCTGAAGTCAGTATCTGACCAGCCGGGGTGTGGTTCGTACGTCGGGTTGCGTGCGGCCATCAGTAACAGCCTGGTTGATCAGGCCCTGATTCATCATGAGGCCTGGTCAAAGACCGGGCCGCGGGGGACATTGACCCCCGAAACCCTCTGCAGGTATTCTCTAGGTATGTTAATGGAAAAAAATAATAATTTTGTACCAAACGAACCTTAGAAAACTTTCCTAACCTTATTAGAACAAGTGCAATTTAATTTAGCCTAATCCAACTAAATATGTTTTAAATAAGTTTACAATAATTTAATAATAAACAAACAGTGAAATATATTTTTTTCGTTAGGTTCAGAATGATTTTTGCGAAATAATTGCATACACAAATTTTTGCTTGACTTATTCGGCAAGAAGAGCGTTGGTATTTAACCCAAAACAGCAAGTTTTACCTATTCGGCACGACAAATGGCCTTTCAGTGTCATCAGTACACTACTACAACGTACACGAAGTGCAGCTCAGAGGTCAAGTGCCTCTCATAGAGCATGACGTCCACACTTAACTGATTACGTCTGTTTTGATACCACCCGCACTTACATACCACCTACTTCCAGCAACCACTACCAACACTCACTATCACCACCCTCTATCACCAACTACTTTCTATCACCTACTACTACCATCTATTACCTACCACCTACTAACACCATCTACTACCTATCACCCACATTTACTCCTACAGTATATCCCGAAGCGATACGTCATTTGTGCGCTCTGTAATGTATGTTCTGGTGAGGTTCTTTTCACCCTGCTGGGTCCAAATAATGTTTTAGCAGAGATAACCCTAGGAGGCAGCTAAGATGAAAATACACACGCACGAGCTATTAAATCTCTGCTACAAATTCACCTTAAGCCAGCAAAGAGTGTAGCCAACAAGACCGGAAAATACACTTGACCTCATCTTCATTAATAACGATTACCTGGTACGAAATATAACAGTATCAGAGATAATACACTCAGATCACAACATAATAGGAGTACAGACATGCATGCGCATGGCCCCTTACCGGCTAAATGAGATCAGTTATGAGGGTGCCTTCACCAAATTCATCTTTAATAACAAAAACATACATGGGGAAGCAAATCAACCATGTCTTAAATGAAACAAGCTCGGAAGATATCCTAAACATTACGGATCCGAACTTTTGCCCCGTGACCTGGTGGCAAAAGCTCCCGCTTCCCACAGTGAGGGTCCGGGTTCGATTCCCGGCGAAGTGGTGGAAACATCGGACGTGTTTCCTTACACCGGTTGTCTATGTTTATCTATCAGTAAAATGGGTACCTGGGTGTTAATCGACTTGTGTGGGTCGCATCCCTGGACAAAACTGACCTAATTTGCCCGAAATGCTCTGCATAACAAGGAGCTTTCTATATAGTAGTATGTCATTGATGTTAGCTATGGTCTGTATACCTTGTACATATATTTGTAGTAACTAAAGATATTATTATTATTATTATTATTATTATTAAGACAGTGCCACTGTCCCAGGGACAGTACTGGAGGAGGAGACAATGTTAGTGGCACTGTCCAGGGACCATACTGGGGAAGGAGACAATGTTAGTGGCACTGTCCTAGGGATCGTACTGGAGGAGAAGGAAACACATAAAACTATATTTTAATTTCAAAAGCTTGCTTTTGGACAATTAATGATATGACTTGTTGCAATCTGAAGCATTTTATATTTACCCATGAGGAATAGCTGTGAGCACACATAATACAATATACATTTTTTAAAAACATTTCATTGTTCACATTTGCGATTTGTATATTTATAATCATTGGGAATACATAATCCGTCACATTGAACACACAGTTCTGGAGATGCTGGCCACACCAGACAAGATGACAGGCGTGTGGTATGAGGGGTGGAGGCCAGCGCAGCACGCTCTGTAGTTGTCTTGTGCCGGGACATAAGGTTCTTTTCCCTCCTGGGCTTCACGGTCACCTATCCCTGACTGTTGTAGTCTATCTTGCTGCGGTCAGAATCAGTGGTGCGCCTACTGGGTGTGAAGATGACGGAGGGGTCGAGAAGCGGTTGTTCGGTGCGGTAGAGGTGCACCAAGTAAGCTGGCATCATGGAACCGAAGCCTCGCTTGTCCGACACTTCTTGCTTCTGCCACAGCGCCTGCTGATGACAACCGAGGTGTGATACTTTCTCTTAATTCTTGGATTTAGTTTTCAGTGTAGTGTATAACGAGACAATGTGTTTAAATAATTTTGCTAACAAGGGTCATGATATGGTTATATTAATATTAGCTGGCCAAGACGGACCGAAACGTCGTCGTAAGCTTCTGTCTTTTATGTGCGGGTTATTTGTGTATCGTTCCAGTCACGGTATTGTGCCTTTTTGTTATTTATTAATATAATGTGTTAATAAATAACAAAAATGGCACAATACCGTGACTGGAACGATACACAAATAACCCGCACATAAAAGAGAGAAGCTTACGACGACGTTTCGGTCCGACTTGGACCATTGACAAAGTCACACTAACCAGGTTCGAGGTTCGAGGTTCGAGGTTCTGACCAGAGCTTTGGTAAGAGGGGAGTGGGGGAAGAAGGATGGGTAAGGATGGAAGTTTGAGAAAGGTTGGGGAGGGAGGAGGGGTAGGTGGGGATATAAAAAGGTAGTGGCCTATCCACTTTGGTGTAATTTGAATATGCATGTGTGCATATTAAGTAATTTATGAAGAGGTTGGTTATGTGTGTAGGGTATACCTCCTGCCCATCAATTACGCAATGCTATATTGTGTTATACCACTGCGCCATTGAATTGGAAGGATGCATACTGTATAGAATTGCTTGCCTTTTTTTTTTCGCAAGAGGTTGGTCAGGAGGCGCAGCTGCAGGCGAAGGTTGCTGGGCATTCGATGGAGGTTGGTTGCTCACCTGGAGTCGGCCAGCAAGGCAGTGACTGAGGTGGTGTCCTGCTGTATTGTAGTAGTAGATGTAGCGAGGTCAGTTGTGAGGTGTTGGTTGATAGAGATGGGTCACCCGGAGATGGGGAGGGCTTGCCCGTGTTACTGGACATAGAATGGTTCTGGTGGTATCCATTCTTCTTCTGGGGGGAGGCCGCTTAAGATATTGGGATGAGGGAAATTCTCCTTGTGGATAAAGCGTCGAACTCTTTGTTGGAGGCTCATTCTTTGGGATCTGTGGGGAGGGGTGGTGATGGTATAGTTGGTTGTGTTCACTGGTTGGGGGGGGATTCTCTCTGTCAGGCATGTAGAGTTCCTGCATGTCATATAGTTGTCTCTTAGTAAGTTTGTCTAATCGGACGTTGATTGCAGGGATTCTCTGTTGTATGTGTAGGTCCTCTGATCTGATTCTGTCTCTGAGTCTGGTGTTCGTGATGAAGCGGAGGGCTTTGTTTTGTACTCTTTGGAGTTTGAGCATGTTGGTTTTGGTTGTGAGCGACATGGGTACGCAGGGGTATTCTAGCAGAGGTCTGATCATCATCTTGTACAGGTGAAGTTTGATGTGGGGAGGGGCTGTTTTGAATCGATAAAGTTGGCCAAGGCGGGCTTTTGCTAGGTTTACTTTTTTGGTTACGTGGGTTGTAGAGTTGAGTAACCTGCCGATCTCGTATCCTAGGATCTTGTTTGGGTTCCTTATAGCAATACGGGTACCTCTGATGGAAATGCCCCCTTTTTCTTCTATGGTTGATGGTAAGCACCCAACGGTGCTGATGAGGACTTTGTCAGGGTTGGTTGTGATTCTCCATTTTTTCTCCCACCTGGCAGTTCTATTTAGTTCTTCATTCATTTTCTCGATTGCTCTCCTGTGCTTGTTTACACCAGCTGTAGGGGTGGAGGAGACAACATGGATGACATCGTCTGCGAATTGGGTGATGATGGTGTCGGTATGTTCAGGTTGGGGGAGGTTGTTGACGTATATGTTGAAGAGGACGGGGCTGAGGCAGGAGCCTTGGGGTACTCCTGCTGTTGGTGTGAAGGGGGTTGCTTCTGCTCCATGGAAGGTGGGGATGATTTTTCTTCCTGTTAAGAAGTTGTAGATGAGCCTGAGAAAGGTCCAGTTGTGGTCAGAGAGGTCTACGAGTTTGTAAATGAGACCGTCGTGCCAAAGGCTGTCGAAGGCCTTGTGAACGTCCCTGGTGGCGATTAGGGCCAGGTTCCCTTGCTTCTTCAGGCTGGCCACAGCATCGTAGATGATGTTTATGGCATGCTGAGTGCTGCGGTGGGACCTGAAGCCGAACTGCCTTTCAGAGAATAGGTGGTTGAACTCCATGTAATAGTTGAGTCTGTTGGAGATTATTCTTTCAAAGACTTTGCCTGTGACTTCGAGTAGGGAGATGGGTCTGTAGTTCTCGGGATTGTGGTTGTCCTTGTTTGGTTTGGCGATGAAGATCATCTTAGCTGTCTTGAAAGCCACTGGGAAGTGACTGGATGCCAAGATGGCGTTGTAGATATTCACCAGGGACATCTTGCAGTTACGGGGGAGGTACTTTAGTTGTTTAGCTCTTATGCCTGATGGGCCTGGAGCTGTGTTTCTCAGTCGCCCTATGACTTGGGATACTTCTCTGAGCATGACTGGTCTGGTGAGGGGATGTTCGTCTTCAAGGGTAGCTGTGTCTATTGATGGAATGGGATGAAAGTCTTCTAGGTTCTCGTCCCGCCATTGATTGACCCACTGATAGTGGGTGTTGTTAAATCTTCTGCTGTCGTTGTGTGAAAGGATGTTCTCCCATACTTCCCCCATCAGCTTGGCTTGGTCCAGTGGGTCTTCAAGTAGGGTAGCCACAACCTCACCATTTGCGTCGGTGAAGGAGTGAGAGAGGTGTTGAGTGGGAGTGTGTTTGGCCCATAGTAGTCTGCGGATCGTGTTCCAGAATTGGTCAGGGTGGCATTTGTACTGGTTGGCTTGGCGCACAAGATATTCCCAAAGGTCTCTCTTATGCTGTGTTATTAGGGCGATTAGCTCTCTTCTCGATCTTAGTAGGGCTTCCCGGGAGGGTTGCCCTGTGAGGAAGTGTCTACTGCAATCTAATTGGTACCTGTTCATTCTGTCCTTGATTTCCCTAGTTGGTTTGTATTGTTGGTAAATCTTGGACGTTGCACACTAACCAGAGGTGGAGCAGGACGGCTATATATAGGCAGGAAGAGGTGGTGGTAGTAGTAGTAGTAGTAGTAGTAGTACAAGCATTGTATATAATACCGACAAGATGAAATTAAGACACATGCACAACACCTGGGCATCCCCAACGTAGACGTTTCGCCATCCAGCCAGCCACTGGATGGCGAAACGTCCACAACAAAGACAACCAGATGCCGCACATGTGTCTTAATTTCAACAGTAGTAGTAGTAGAAGAAGAGGTAGTAGTAGTGGTAGTGGTAGAAGTGGGAAATAAGGAAGACGAGCCAGTCAAATACAAAGGAAGGGGAGCACTGCAAGAGAGCTAGATGCCCACAGAGGGAGAGCAAGCGCACAGAGGTGTGTGAAAGGGGAAGTGGTGAAATAAATGAGGAAGGAACAGAAACACGAGACAGGAGAAAGAAAGACAACCCAGAGGAGAAAAGGAAAGAGGAAAGGGGAAGTGGAAGAAGAAGAAAAAGAAAAAGAAAAAATGAGGATTCAGGTTAAGTCACGGGTGTTCTGAAGTTTGGAGCATTTTACAATGTAGTGGGAGAGGAAGGCAGCTACAGAGACGAAGCCAGGGCTAAGGTTCATACAAGGAAAGTTGTGTATTAGAGAGGATTCAACTAGACGCCGACTGTTCGAGTTGGAAGTAGGGAAGATAGTTTTAGCAGAAGACCAGTCAATAGGATGGCTATGATCTCTGACGTGACAGAAAAGAGCATTGTTAGTGTCGGCAAGCCTAACACTATTTTTGTGCTCCCTAAGTCTGTCAGAACACCCGTGACTTAACCTGAATCCTCATTTTTTCTTTTTCTTTTTCTTCTTCTTCCTCTTCCCATTTCCTCTTTCCTTTTCTCCTCTGGGTTGTCTTTCTCTCTCCTGTCTCGTGTTTCTGTTCCTTCCTCATTTATTTCACCACTTCCCCTTTCACGCACCTCTGTGCGCTTGCTCTCCCTCTGTGGGCATCTAGCTCTCTTGCAGTGCTCCCCTTCCTTTGTATTTGACTGGCTCGTCTTCCTTATTTCCCACTTCTACCACTACCACTACTACTACCTCTTCTTCTTCTACTACTACTACTACTGTTGAAATTAAGACACATGTGCGGCGTCTGGTTGTCTTCGTTGTGGACGTTTCGCCATCCAGTGGCTGGCTGGATGGCGAAACGTCTACATTGGGGATGCCCGGGTGTTGTGCATGTGTCTTAATTTCATCTTGTCGGTATTATATACAATGCTTGTACTACTACTACTACTACTACTACCACCACCACCTCTTCCTGCCTATATATAGCCGTCCTGCTCCACCTCTGGTTAGTGTGACTTTGTCAATGGTCCAAGTCGGACCGAAACGTCGTCGTAAGCTTCTCTCGTTTATGTGCGGGTTATTTGTGTATAATGTGTTAATATAATGCCTAATATTAATATAATGTGTGAAGCGAGAGCTTCACACATTGAGGGTCCGGGTTCGATTCCCGGCAAGGGTGAAAACCTTGGACGTGTTTCCTTACACCGGTTGTCATTGTTTACCCATCAGTAAAATGGGTACCTGGGTGTTAGTCGACTGATGTGGGTCGCATCCTGGGACCAAATTGATCTAATTTGCCCGAAATGCTCTTCATAAGCGGCTTTTTATGTAGTAGTATGTTATTGATGTCAGCTAGGCCTGTATACTATGTACATGTACTTGTAGAAATAAAGATATTGTTATTACTATCACAATGTTTTATCCTGACGCTTTTCCTAATTGAACTTGCCAGATTGGATGGACGTGAATGACTTCTTCCACTCCCCCCAAAAAGTGATATCAATACTTGTTGTGAGCTGAACTCTGTGCCAATGAAGAAGGGAACGGTAGCTTCTATTGAGAATGGGACTAAAATAAATAATTGCACTTCTACTATACAGTACAGGCTGAACTGAGCGCTAGACTCCTCTTGCTCAACCCTTATCAGAAATAATGGGGGCAAATTCCTAGGCTTATACCTTGACAACAACCTGAATTTCAGCACCCACATCCGGCATATAACCAAAAAAGTATCCAAAACGGTTGGGATCCTCTCCAAGATACGATACTACGTGCCGCAAAATGCCCTTCTCACACTATACCACTCACTTATTTATCCATACCTCACCTATGCTATTTGTGCTTGGGGATCAACTGCAGCAACACACCTAAAGCCAATAATAACCCAACAAAAAGCTGCAGTAAGAATAATCACTAAATCCCATCCCTGGCAACACACCCCCCCACTCTTCTTAGACCTAAACTTACTCCCAGTTCAGTACATCCACACTTACTACTGTGCAATCTACATTTACAGGGCCTTAAACTCTAATATCAACCTTGACCTAAAACGCTTTCTTGATAGTTGTGACAGAACCCACAGGCATAACACCAGACACAAACATCTCTACGACATTCCCCGTGTCCAACTAAACCTTTACAAAAATTCAATGTATGTCAAAGGCCCTAAAATCTGGAACACCCTACCTGAGAACTCTAGAACTGCAGACACATTCATCACCTTCAAAACTACCATTAGAAAATATCTTATCTCCCTGATACACCCCGTCAACTAACTACACGAATACCACCTGGTGATTCACACTTACACTCACTGACTCATTTGACCATAAACAGAAATATTAACCTCAATCTTAAAATAATGAATCCTGTGATACTCCAATACTGAAACTATGTACTGTGCCAAAACAAAAGCATTCACATTGCTAAACTCACAAACTAGTATTTAGTCACTTAGCCATAATACCAACTTACCTCATAATTTGTAATATTTTACAATTAAGAATAAAACTAAGTCTGCCCGAAATGCCTAGCCATGCTAAGCGTTCTAGTGGTACACTCTGTAATCACTATTTTACTACATGTAAACCACACAATAACCAAATTTCTGTAAACTCATCATTGTAATCCTTATAGAGAATAAACTTTGAATTTGAATTGAATTTATGGGAGGTCACTTGATGCAGGTTAAGGGCTCTTAATCCAAGGAATTGAATTTGTTCTCCCACCTCTTTGGATCGAACTCTATTGCTTCCCATTACCAAGGCACTGTATGGGCCCCCTGTAAGTTTAGCATCTCCCCCTAAATATTTTGACAATCTTTGTGTTTACCGTCACCAGAGTCTCTCATTTCCTCGGAATTACTAAACACCACAAATGTAGTTGAAGTTTTGACTGTAAATATTGGAAACCAGAACCTTGTCATTGTGGTTGTATGAAACCCACCAGATACAATTTTCCAACAGTTCAAGGAACAACTCTTGAAAATTGACTGGAAAGTCTTCAAACCCCAGCCCCAAATATCTTGTTGCTGGGTGATTTCAACTTAAGACACTTAAAATACAGGAATGTGGCAAGTAATGTTTTAGCAGAGATAACCCCTGAAGCAGCACAGATGAAAATTCACAAACACACATGAGCTATTAAATCTCTGCAACAAATTCACCATGGCCTAGCAGATAGTGGAGCCAACAAGACTGGAAAATACACATGACCTTATCTTCACTAATAATGATGATATGTAAAGTAAAAGGACACAAGTGCAACTAATGTGACATTTTATTGTGGCAACGTTTCGCTCTCCAGGAGCTTTATCAAGCCATTACAAACAATACATGGACACAGAGGGCATATAAAGGCTCAGAGTGAGGTGCAATACTAGTGAGGTACCATTTCGATGTTCACTAGTAGTAGTAGTAGTAGTAGTAGTGACAAAAGTTGTAATACAATATGGTAGAGCGATTAATAAATATAAAAGCTATTCCTTGGGTAACATAAAAATAGGTTGGACAAATATAGACTGGAAAGAGGCAGGTTGTTTCAGTGTTCACTCTCTGTAATGTGCTTTGTGTAGTATAACAGGAGAGACTATGTGATGGCAGGGTTAACTGCTTTCAGGAGGATTCTTGCTAAGACTTCGGAGATGGTATAAAAATAGATGGAGCAGTAACAGAGTCTGTTTGGGTAGAGTTCGTGGAGGGTCAAGAAAAACTAATTCTAGGTGTAATATACCGACCTCCAGGCTTGGATCACGATAGAGAGAGACTTCTTTGGGACGAAATTGTTAGGGCTTCTGGACACAGTAACATAGCCATAGTAGGGGACTTTAACTTTAGTCAAATTGACTGGAATTCTTTGACAGGTAATCTAGAGTCCAGTGACTTTATGGAAACAGTTCAGGACTGTTTTCTGAAACAGTGTGTAACTGAGCCTACCAGGGGTAATAATTTGCTAGACATAGTCTTGTCAAATAAGGAAACACTCGTGAATAACCTGGAGATCACTGAAGAGCTTGGCGCAAGTGATCACAAATCCATCACTGTTAGCATTAATTGGGAAAACAAGAATAATGATTTTCGTTCTGCCGATTATAATGGACTTAGAGAACATCTGTCTAATCTTGATTGGGGTTATCTAGCTAATGATTTTATTGACGATAATCATACTTATGAATATGAAGGGATCTGCTTTTATGATTGTTTTCTTAATAATGTACACAGTGCCCAGAGTATATACATTCCCCAGAGAGAAATTAGGTCTAATAATAACGATCCCAAATGGGTTAACAGGAGGCTAAAGCATCTATTAGGGGAGAAAAGGGGAATTTATAGGCGCATCAAAAGAGGAGAGGTTAACCTTACTGACCAATATGTTCAGCTTAAAAGAGAAGTAAAAAAGGCGATTAGAAAGGCTAAACGTGACTATGAAATTAGAGTTGCTAATGAATCAAAGACTAATCCAAAGGGGTTCTTTCAAGTGTATAGGACGAAGGTGAAGGAAAAAGTAGGACCTCTGAAATCTGGGAATGGACAGCTGACAGATAATGAACTGGAAATGTGTTCCTTATTTAATGACTATTTTTTGTCAGTTTTTACACAGGAAGATGTAAATGAGATTCCAGTAATTAACAATTATTTAGTTCCTGATGAATTTAAGTTAACTAATATTACTGTCACGAGGGACATGGTTATTAAACAGATAGACAAACTGAAACAAAATAAGTCCCCGGGACCCGATGAGTTGTAAAGTAAAAGGACACAAGTGCAACTAATGTGACATTTATTGTGGCAACGTTTCGCTCTCCAGGAGCTTTATCAAGCCATTACGTAATGGCTTGATAAAGCTCCTGGAGAGCGAAACGTTGCCACAATAAATGTCACATTAGTTGCACTTGTGTCCTTTTACTTTACCCGATGAGTTGTTTTCAAGGGTACTTAAGGAATGCAAGATGGAGCTTAGTCAGCCATTAACGAGTGTATTCAATGCGTCCATCCTTACCAGTGTTGTGCCAGAGTTGTGGAAGATGGCTAATGTGGTTCCTATATTCAAATCAGGGGATAAGTCCACTCCTTCAAATTACCGTCCAATTAGCCTGACATCTATAGTGGGCAAGTTATTAGAATCAATTATAGCTGACATTATCAGAAGTCACCTTGAAGAGCATAACTTGATAAATGAATCTCAGCATGGATTCACGAGAGGTCGTTCCTGCCTGACAAACTTACTGACGTTCTTCAATAGAACATTTGAGGCAGTTGACAGTGATAAGGAATATGATATTGTTTATTTGGATTTTAGTAAAGCCTTCGACAGAGTACCTCACAATAGACTCTTCAGAAAAGTGGCAGCTCATGGTATAGGAGGTAAAGTTCTAGCATGGATTGAGGCATGGCTTACCAATAGAAAGCAGAGAGTTACCATTAATGGAGTGAAATCTGAATGGGGATTAGTCACTAGTGGCGTTCCACAAGGATCAGTTTTAGGCCCTCTCCTGTTCATAATTTACATTAATGACCTTGATGAAGGGATTACTAGTGACATGAGTAAGTTTGCTGATGATACAAAGATAGGCCGTATAATTCACTCTGAGGAGGATATCAATGAACTCCAGGACGATTTGAACAAATTAATGTCTTGGTCTGAAAAATGGCAGATGAAGTTTAATGTGGATAAGTGTAAGGTACTTGCCCTTGGTAATGAAAATAACCCTCAAAGCTATAATCTAGGTGAAGTAGAGCTTGGTCATACAGAATGTGAAAAAGACTTGGGAGTCATGGTAAGCAGAAATCTAAAGCCAAGACAGCAGTGCCTTAGTGTGCGCAACAAGGCCAACAGATTACTTGGAGGTATCTCAAGAAGTATAAGTAACAGAAGTCCAAAAGTTAATTTACAGCTCTATACATCACTAGTGAGGCCTCATTTAGATTATGCTGCTCAGTTTTGGTCCCCTTCCTACAGGATGGACATAGACTCATTAGAGAACATACAGAGAAGAATGGCTAAAATGATTTACTGTGTAAGGAACCTCCCGTATGAAGATAGACTTAAAGCCTTAAATCTCCACTCTCTGGAGAGGCGTAGAATGAGGGGAGATATCATTGAAGTGTATAAGTGGATGAAGGGCATAAACAAGGGAGACATTAATAAAGTACTGAGGGTGTCGAACCAGGTAAGAACCAGGAATAATGGATTTAAGTTGGATAAATTTAGATTTAGAAAGGACATAGGTAAGTACTGGTTTTCTAACAGAGTTGTAGATGCGTGGAACAGTCTTTCCACTGGGGTGATAGAGGCTAGGACCTTGGGTAGCTTTAAGAAGAGACTGGACAAATATATGAGTGGGAGGGGCTGGGTTTGATTGGTGTCAAGGGGTACGGGAGTTATTTCTTGAGTAGCTTTAGGTAGATGTCGTTTTGATAAGGACCTGCCTCGTATGGGCCAGTAGGCCTTCTGCAGTGTTCCTACATTCTTATGTTCTTATGTTCTTATGGTGAAGCTGCCGTTGTTTTGTTTAATTGTATTCGAAACAGCGATCAGTGCTGATTCGAGGCACTTGCGTCTGCGGAAATTAGTTTCTTTGATCACTAATTGGGCGTCTCTGAATTTCATGAGATGATTGGTGGAATTTCGGTGTTGTACACAGGCGTTGTTCAGGTTATCGTTCCTACATGCGTAAATGTGTTCATTGAGGCGGGTGTCGAGGTTTCTTGCTGTTTCACCTACGTAGATCTTGTCACAGCCTCCACAGGGTATAGTGTAAACTCCTGCATTGACTGGTTCGTGGTGCTTGGATTTTGTCCTGGTTAAATCCTTTATTGAAGTGCTAGAAGCGATGGCGACTCTGGTGTTAGCTTGTGAAAGTACTTTTGAGACGTTTAGTGAAACCTGGCTGTTGGGAAGAATTATAACTTTGTTGGAAGCGGTGTTGATGCGTGGAGAATTAATGATCTGAAGAGCTCTTTTCTTGCAGTCTTTGATGAAAAAAGAAGGAAATTGTAACTCAGTGAATGTTTGGTGAATGTATGTACATTCCTCGTCAAGAAACTCAGGACTACAAATTCGGTATGCTCTTAGGAAAAACCCGATGATGATGCCTCTTTTGGTCTTGGTATCTTGACTGGAATAGAAGTGTGTGAGATCATTTTTATTGGTGGGTTTCCGATAAACTTGCAATCTTAGATTGTTGTCTACTTTGTGAATGAGGACGTCGAGGAAAGGTAGCTTGTCATTGACTCTTCTTCTAGTGTAAACTGGATCGCCGCTACATACGAACCCATCAGCACTCAACAGTGGGAGACGCTCACAAAAGATTTTCTATACAAAACCAGACAAATACTCAAACGCACTAGAGAAGGGAAGAAACTTCTGTACTTGTTACCAAGCATCCCTAAACCAGCACACATGTATGGTTTACCCAAGACCCATAAACACAATATTCCTCTCAGACCAATCACGTCAGGAATAGGCAGTGCTCCACACAAACTAGCCGGAGTTCTTGCCAAACATCTTTCCTGCCTTCTGGGGACCATCAGCCCCGCTCATCTTAAACACTCAGGCGACCTTCTCAACCGCATCCGAAACCTCTCCATCCATAACAAGAAACTAAGCAGTTTGGATGTGACTTCCCTCTTCACAAAAGGACCTACCAAAAAAGCCATCGAGGTTCTACGAAGTAAAGTCAATCAGGACCTTAATCTTCCTCTACCTCCCGGAGATTTTGTTGACTTGATTGAACTCTGTGTTAATTTCAACTGTTTTTCTTTCAATAACATGCTCTACAAACAAACCTACGGCATGGGAATGGGGTCCCCCATCAGTGCCGTCCTAGCCAACTTATACATGGAACACCTAGAGTCTGAACACTTCGCCAACATCATCCCTTCAAGCGTCACTTGGTTACGTTACGTGGACGACGTCCTCGTAATAACTCCCAAACGTTTTGATGTACGGAATCTTCAGGCAAGGCTCAACGCAGTTGAACCGGCGATCCAGTTTACACTAGAAGAAGAGTCCAATGACAAGCTACCTTTCCTCGACGTCCTCATTCACAAAGTAGACAACAACCTAAGATTTCAAGTTTATCGGAAACCCACCAATAAAAATGATCTCACACACTTCTATTCCAGTCAAGATACCAAGACCAAAAGAGGCATCATCATCGGGTTTTTCCTAAGAGCATACCGAATTTGTAGTCCTGAGTTTCTTGACGACGAATGTACATACATTCACCAAACATTCACTGAGTTACAATTTCCTTCTTTTTTCATCAAAGACTGCAAGAAAAGAGCTCTTCAGATCATTAATTCTCCACGCATCAACACCACTCCCAACAAAGTTATAATTCTTCCCAACAGCCAGGTTGCTCTAAACGTCTCAAAAGTACTTTCACAAGCTAACACCAGAGTCGCCATCGCTTCTAGCACTTCAATAAAGGATTTAACCAGGACAAAATCCAAGCACCACGAACCAGTCAATGCAGGAGTTTACACTATACCCTGTGGAGGCTGTGACAAGATCTACGTAGGTGAAACAGCAAGAAACCTCGACACCCGCCTCAATGAACACATTTACGCATGTAGGAACGATAACCTGAACAACGCCTGTGTACAACACCGAAATTCCACCAATCATCTCATGAAATTCAGAGACGCCCAATTAGTGATCAAAGAAACTAATTTCCGCAGACGCGAGTGCCTCGAATCAGCAATGATCGCTGTTTCGAATACAATTAAACAAAACAACGGCAGCTTCACCATCTCCGAAGTCTTAGCAAGAATCCTCCTGAAAACAGTTAACCCTGCCATCACATAGTCTCTCCTGTTATACTACACAAAGCACATTACAGAGAGTGAACACTGAAACAACCTGCCTCTTTCCAGTCTATATTTGTCCAACCTATTTTTATGTTACCCAAGGAATAGCTTTTATATTTATTAATTGCTCTACCATATTGTATTACAACTTTTGTCACTACTACTACTACTACTAGTGAACATCGAAATGGTACCTCACTAGTATTGCACCTCACTCTGAGCCTTTATATGCCCTCTGTGTCCATGTATTGTTTGTAATGGCTTGATAAAGCTCCTGGAGAGCGAAACGTTGCCACAATAAAATGTCACATTAGTTGCACTTGTGTCCTTTTACTTTACATATTGTCGGTAATTCTACCAACTTTATTACAATAATGATGATGATGATCCGATACGAAATATAACGGTATCAAAGACAGTACACTCGGATTACAACATAATCCAAGTACAGACATGTATGTGTAGGGGCTCCTGACCAGCAAAATGAGATCATTTACGAGTGTACCTTCACCAAATTCAATTTCAGTAACAAAAACATACAGGGGGATCAAGTCAGCCATGTCCTACATGAAACAAGCTGAGAAGATATCCTAAACAAAACGGATCCGACCCTTTGCCTAGAAAGAATAAACTCTGTGGCACTTGAGGTATGCTCAAGTCACATTCCTTTAAGAAAAAAGAAGAGTTGTAATCTGAAAAGAGAAAGATGCTCACTCTACAGGCAAAGGCGAAGAATCAGAGCTGCTCAAAGGGGGCCAGTATATCTAGAATGTGGAAGGAGGCACTAGCCAGAGAAATAAAAAATATCGAACTTACTCTTAAGGAATCATACAGAAGCCAAGAAACACAGGAAGAACTTAAAGCCATAAATGAAATTGGAAAAAAAAAACAATAATTTTTTTTTATGCCACATTTAGAGCAAAAACCACATCCAGTATTGGACCCCTGCTCAAACGAGATGGGACTTAGATTACAGCATTTAATGAGCTGTTAATCAAACTAAGGTTAACAATCTAAATTATTTTTTTATGACCGAGACTCAAAATCTGGTTATTTCAAGAATCTCTGAATTTATCATAACACCACAAAACTATGAAAAACGCAATAAGTAACATGTCCATGCACTCTGACCCAGGCCCAGACCCATGTTCATCAAGAACTGCAAGAAACCCCTTTCACATGCCTTAAATATCCTATGGAGAGGGGGCACAGACACGGTTTCTCCCACAGTCACTCAAAACAATAGACATAACCCTATTCCACAAAGATGACAGTAAAGCAAAGAATTACAGACCAATAGCACTAACGTCGCACATCATAAAAATCTCTGAAAGGGTTCTAAGAATCAAGATTGCCAACCAGTTAGATACCTAACAGTTGCACAACCCAGGGCAGCATGGGTTTAAGGTACTAGTCTCAAATCTGTTCACGGAAATCACTCCCTGCGAAAGGAAAAGATTCGGCAGGTGGTGCGACAACCCCCCAATGAAAACCAGGGGCGCCATGAGTACGGTAAGAGACAACACAGTAAGTGTCAGGGGCCCAAGACTGTTCATCTGCCTCCCAGCATACATAAGGGAGATTACCAATAAACCTCTAGCTGTCTTCAAAAAGGAGCTGGGCAGGCCGACCAGCCGGGCTGTGGTTCGTACGCAGGTAACAGCCTGGTTGATCAAGCCCTGATCCACTGCGAAGCCTTGTCATGGATTGGGTCGCGGGGGAGTTTACCCCCGGAACACCCTCCAGGTATACCTTGTCCATACTGCCAATACTGACTCCTTAACTTTAATTGACTATCTCCCCTAAATGCTGTAAATTATTTTTCATTGTAATGATCTCGCAAATGATGAACTACCACTAATGACTTATATCGTTAATTAAACAAAAGAAGACAAAGTAAATGCTGAAACCAAAAAGAAGAAAAAAGAAAAAGGAACAAATATAGTAAGTGGAGATGCAAAACGGAGTAAATACGGAAACAAAAGAAGGTATATGCACAAACAAAATAAGGTAGATACACATACGAAAAAAGATAAATGCAGAATTAAATCATGGTAAATAAATAAACTGATAGTGCAGTAATGAAAGATTAATGCTACCTGCAGTGGATAGTCTTCCTCAGTGTCATCCTGGGTTTGAGATAGTGCTGCACGCTTGTCCCAGAATCCTCTCTTAATGGAGTGGTCATGACGTGCTTGCACTGTGTAGGGCAGGTGTAGGTCAGGCACTGGCTGTCTAGCCGCTTTCCCCATCATAGCTAACAGGAGTACTCCTACAACTATAACAACAACCTGGTAGTCCTGTAGAATATATAATACAACTTTAATTTCAGTGTCTAACCTCACATAGCTGGGTATCCAGCCGACACACATATACTCCTGCAACTCTGAGAAATATAAATATTGAAAGTGGATTTTTGCTTAATTCTTGGGTTGTGATGGTCCCTCTCAGTTGCCTCACATCATATTTTACACAATACTCTGATCTGAGGTAGAAGTTAGTAACTATTTTTGGCAACTTCAACACCTGTCAAGTATTAAGTAAACATTACCTTGTTACAGAAAATTTTGCATATTTTTGTAAAATATCACAAAGTTACAAACACCATTTACAATTTCCTTGAAGGTATAGTGGCGGAGAGTGTGTTTATTCTCTTTTCCTCTTCTTCAGGATACGTACAAGTTGCTTAGCAGTTTTTTTCTCCTCACGATGAGTGTGTCACACACACACACACACACACACAATAACCGCTAGCAGTAATCAGTGGTAGTGACAAAGTCAGTGAACAAACCTACGAGTGATAACTATAGTTATTAGTTGAAAAAAATTCGAGAGGAAACCTGAATTCAGTATTTTTTTTTTAAAGTGCCAAACCATTGTGGATCTACTAGGCACTGTTGCCACACAGATATTTGTTTGGTTAACAAGTGAAATGTGGGGCATCGTAATGTGAGAGTGAAAAAGTTAATAAGCAAAAGGAGAAAGAAAAAATAAAATATACAACAAGGGAAGGTGGCAGTAGGCCTGCTGAAGCAGTGACGTCACAACAGTTTGTATGCCATTATACATATAAAGTGTAACACCGAATGTGAAGTGTATTCTGTAATAAGTGAAAAGTGAAATCACTTGAGGAACGCGGGATGCATGAGCATATATGGTTATAAACATCACGGGTGAAGGAGTTACAAAATAGTGATAGAAGGCCTATGTACGACAACTACGTCATCAGCATCTGGCAACTTGTCATCACACCGCTGTCAGTGCAAGTATTCACCTGTTGAGGTTGCATTTTGCAAGGTGAGTTCTGGTCCTGCATCACTGTTAGATACTGGTCACTCACTCCTGCAAGCCATTACCAGAATTAGAGTAGAAATAGCATAGACGAGAGTGCAAGGAGTAAAGCGGTAGTGAGGGATAACGTCAGACACTTAAGCTGAGACAAGCTAAATTTTACAGCCTAGCTACTTTCCGAATTTTAGAAGTAGAATCGGTAAGTGTTACAAGTATTGGTAAGCTTAGAATTACTGGTATCTACTGGTATTTATTAGCAGTATGAATACCTAGAAGTGGGGGCACACACACACACACACACACAGGGCCGGATTACCGCATAGGCAAACTAGGCATTTGCCTAGGGCCCCGTGCATTTGGGGGCCCCACGCATTTGGGGGCCCTACGGTCCAAGGGGTTCAGGGGCTCATCCAAGACTGTGCACATGGTGCAAGTGCAAAGGGGTCCCTACCTAAAAAGTTCAAGTGTTTGGAGAGTAAAATTGATTTTTAAAAATTAATCAAAACAAATATAAATAATGAAATAAAATAAAATAAAAATAAATAAACCTAACCATAGATGGCAACACTCAACACGCCTTTGTTTACATCAGAACAGCTGTGTTTTCCCGCTAATGGGTGAGTATGGGAGATTCCTCTCCAATTTTCTGTAGTTTAAATTATTTGATAGTCTTATGCATGATGCAATAACAATAATGGTCAGTGATTTATAAAGGGAATAATAGTGCTGTAGTGGTTATGCTGAATATAATAGGGACATGATGTCACTACTTTAATAGCCTAATCTAGTAATACTATGCTATCTTGAGTTTATTCTCTTTAAAATGCATGATTTAACATGATAGTTATAATGGCTGTTGGTAAATGGTTTTGGTTGTCTTGATGTACTTTCCCTATTATTAAATTTAATCTAAATAGCCAGAATGTATTTAATTAGACCTTAAACAGGCTCACACCGACCCCCCCCACCCCCGAGCTGGAAGGGGTCGCTTCGCTTACCCGTAACTCAAAGGGGCCCCGCCAATCTGAATAGCCTAGGGCCCGGAGACTTCTTAATCCGGCCCTGCACACACACACACACACACACACACATAGTAGCAATCAGCGAAGAGGCGGGGCCAGGAGCTGTGACTCGACCCCTGCAACCACAAATAGGTGAGTACACACACACACACACATACAGGAACAAGCACTTGTAAGCTGTAGCACACATGCAAACACACACACAGGATTTCACACCATCCTGTGAACTGACCATCTGAACCTCGCTTCTTCTCTCTCTCTCCCTCTCTTCCTATCCTAGGTAGAGACCTCTCTCTCTCTACCTATCTCTCTACCTATCTCACTCTTTACCTATATCTCTCTCTCTACCTATCACTCTCTACCTATCTCTCTCTCTCTCTTCCCTCTCCCATCTCTCCCTTCTAACATCTCTTCCCTCTAACACCTCCCCCCCTCTAACATCTCTCCCCCTCTAACATCTCTCCCCTCCCATTATCTCTCCCCTCTCTCTTTTCCCATCTCTCTCCCCTCCTCCCCTCTCTCTCCCCTCCCCCCTCTTTCCCCCTCTTTCCCCTCTCTTTCTCTCTCCCTTCCTCTCTCCCACTCTCTCCCTCCCTCCCTCTCTCTCTCTCTCTCTCTCTCTCTCTCTCTCTCTCTCTCTCTCTCTCTCTCTCTCTCTCTCTCTCTCTCTCTCACTCTCTTGCTCTCTCTCTTCCCCATTTTCCCTTCTCACTCTCCCCCTCTTCTACCCTTCCCTTCACTCTCTCTCCCCCCTCTCTCTCTCTTCCCCTTTTTCCTTCTCACTATCCCCCTCTCTCCTTCTACCTTCCCTTCTCTTTCTCTCTCTCTCCATCTCTTCCCCATTTTTCCCTTTTCACTCTCCCCCTCTCCTTCCCTTCCCTTCTCTCTCTTTCCCCCTCTCACACTCTCTCTCCCCCTTTCCCTTCTCACTCTTCCTTACACCTGTTGTCCTGTTCACCTAGCAGCAAATAGGTACCTGGGTGTTAGTCGACTGGTGTGGGTCGCATCCTGGGGGACAAGATTAAGGACCCCAATGGAAATAAGTTAGACAGTCCTCGATGACGCACTGACTTTCTTGGGTTATCCTGGGTGGCTAACCCTCCGGAGTTAAAAATCCGAACGAAATCTTATCTTATCTCTCTCTCCTTCTACCTTTCCCTTGTCTCTTCTCTCACAAAAAAAAAAAATGGTGGGGACTCGCAGGAACCAAGGATCAGATGAGAATGGTTCTGGTAGAGAGGAGTGGATGGAGGACCAGTGGAAAAGGATGGAACAAGAGTGGGAGAGAAAATTAGGAGAGCTTTCTGAAAAAATGGAGAAAGAGCTCTCTGTGAAATTGGAAAAGAGGGTGGAGAAGGAGACAAAGAATTGGGAGGCACAAGTCGAAACTGCAGTAGCCAAGATAAGGGTCCTAGAAGTTGAGATAAATAGGCTGAAGCGAGTTACAGGGGCAGTGACCAGAGAAGACACAGCACATGAAGCTGCGAGGCCGAACAGGAAGGAAGGAATTATGAATTATGCTAAGGTCATATCAGCCTGCCAAGGAGGGCCAAGGAGTGAAAGGGAAGAACAGCTGGGTGCAGATGGAGAGGGTGATAGGTCGAATGCTGAGGCACAACCATGCTATCAAGAGCCACTAGAAAAATCAAGGGAGAAACTGGCCACATACAGGCAGGATCCAGAGTCACAGAGGGTGAGGCAATGGGAGGAGGAAAGGGCAAAAATCAGTGTTTATCCATGGGCTTCAGGAGAGAGAGGAAAGGACACACACTGAAAGGCAGCAGGAAGAAAGAAAAGAGATTGAGAAAATCATCACGGAAATAGGTGAAGAGATGGACAAGATTGTAAATTTTCAGAGAATAGGTGGGTACTCGAAGGGGAGAAACTGACCAATCAAGCTGATTCTCAGGACGGAAACAGTGCGGAACAGGATCCTCCAAGAGAAACCACGGTTGAAATACTCGGAAGAGTACAAGAAGGTGTTCCTAGACAGAGACAGAACTCAATCAGAACGACAGCAGCTGAGGGAGAGGACAAAAAAGCGAAAGGAGGTAGGAAAAGAGACAAGGATGGAACCAGCAGAGGTCAGTCAGAGCAGAACAGAACAGCAAGGGCAAGCACACACACAGCTATTCTCAGAACCATACAACCTATCACACCATCCCAACACACACTACAATCCATATCCACAGCCTCCACCCAACACCGAGCTATAGAATCCCACAGGTCTCCCACCCTCCCAGGCCCTTCAAACCACAGTGTTGGAAAGGAAACTGAAGGTATGGTACACAAACGCTGATGGAATAACAAATAAGTGGGAGGAGTGGCATGAAAGAGTTAAAGAGGCATCACCGGACATCATAGTTCTCACAGAAACCAAGCTTACAGGTATGATAACAGATGCCATCTTTCCAACAGGATACCAAATCCTGAGGAAAGACAGAGGGAACAGGGGGGGGTGGAGGAGTGGCATTGCTGATCAAAAATCGCTGGAATTTTGATGAGCTGGAGAGAGGAGACAGCGGAGAAGAAAGTGATTACATAGCGGGAACGCTTCACTCTGGAGGTCCCAAGGTGGTAATAGCATTGATGTATAACCCACCACAGAACAGCAGGAGGCCAAGGCAAGAGTACGACGAGAGCAATAGAGCAGTGGTTGACACACTGGCTACAGTGGCCAGAAGAGCTCATGCATGCAGGGCAAAGCTCCTGATCATGGGTGACTTTAACCACAAGGAGATCGATTGGGAGAACTTGGACCCATATGGGGGCCAACATACATGGAGGGCTAAGATGATGGAGGTGGTACTGGAAAACTTCATGTACCAACACGTAAGGGACACTACAAGAGAGAGAGGAGAGGATGAACCAGCAAGGCTGGACTTAGTATTCACCTTGAGTAGTGCAGATATCGAGGACATCACATATGAAAGACCCCTTGGGGCCAGTGACCATGTGGTTTTAAGCTTCAAATACACAGTAGAGCTACAAGTGGAGGGAGAAGCAGGAAGGCCAGGACGAAAGAAGCCAAACTACAAGAAAGGGGACTACACAGGAATGAGGAACTTCCTGAACGGGGTTCAGTGGGACAGAGAACTGGCAGGGAACCCAGTTAATGAGATGATGGAATATGTAGCAACAAAATACAAGGAGGCTGAGGAGAGGTTTGTACCCAAGGGTAACAGGAATAATGAAAAAGCCAGGATGAGCCCATGGTTTACCCAAAGGTGCAGGGAGGCAAAAACCAAGTGTGCTATGGAATGGAAGAAATATAGAAGGCAAAGGACCCAGGAGAATAAGGAGAGCAGTCGTAGAGCCAGAAACGAATATGCACAGATAAGAAGGGAGGCCCAAAGACAATATGAAAATGACATAGCAGCGAAAGCCAAATCTGACCCGAAACTGTTGTACAGCCACATCAGGAGGAAAACAACAGTCAAGGACCAGGTAATCAGGCTAAGGAAGGAAGGAGGAGAGACAACAAGAAATGACCGTGAAGTATGTGAGGAACTCAACAAGAGATTCAAAGAAGTGTTCGCAGAGGAGACAGAAGGGGCTCCAGAAAGACAGAGGTGGGGCACACCACCATGTGCTGGACACAGTGCACACAACCGAGGAAGAAGTGAAGAGGCTTCTGAGTGAGCTAGATACCTCAAAGGCAATGGGGCCAGATAACATCTCCCCATGGGTATTGAGAGAGGGAGCAGAGGCGCTATGTGTACCCCTAACAACAATATTCAATACATCTATCGAAACAGGGAGATTGCCTGAGGCATGGAAGACAGCAAATGTAGTCCCAATCTTTAAAAAAGGAGACAGACATGAAGCATTAAACTACAGACCAGTGTCACTGACATGTATAGTATGCAAAATCATGGAGAAGATTATCAGGAGAAGAGTGGTGAAACACCTAGAAAGGAATGATCTCATCAACAGCAGCCAACATGGTTTCAGGGACGGGAAATCCTGTGTCGCAAACCTACTGAGTTCTATGACATGGTGACAGCAGTAAGACAAGAGAGAGAGGGGTGGGTGGATTGCATATTCTTGGACTGCAAGAAGGCGTTTGACACAGTTCCACACAAGAGATTGGTGCAAAAACTGGAGGACCAAGCAGGGATAACAGGGAAGGCACTACAATGGATCAGGGAATACTTGTCAGGAAGACAGCAGCGAGTCATGGTATGTGGCGAGGTGTCAGAGTGGGCACCTGTGACCAGCGGGGTCCCACAGGGGCCAGTCCTAGGACCAGTGCTGTTTCTGGTATTTGTGAACGACATGGCGGAAGGAATAGACTCTGAGGTGTCCCTGATTGCAGATGACGTGAAGTTGATGAGAAGAATTCACTCGATCGAAGACCAGGCAGAACTACAAAGGGATCTGGACAGGCTGCAGACCTGGTCCAGCAATTGGCTCCTGGAGTTCAATCCCACCAAGTGCAAAGTCATGAAGATTGGGGAAGGGCAAAGAAGACCGCAGACGGAGTACAGTCTAGGGGGCCAGAGACTACAAACCTCACTCAAGGAAAAAGATCTTGGGGTGAGTATAACACCAGGCACATCTGAAGCGCACATCAACCAAATAACTGCTGCAGCATATGGGTGCCTAGCAAACCTCAGAACAGCATTCCGACATCTTAATAAGGAATCGTTCAGGACCCTGTACACCGTGTACGTTATGCCCATATTGGAGTATGCGGCACCAGTTTGGAACCCACACCTAGCCAAGCACGTAAAAAAACTAGAGAAAGTGCAAAGGTTTGCAACAAGACTAGTCCCAGAGCTAAGAGGTATGTCCTATGAGGAGAGGTTAAGGGAAATCAACCTGACGACACTGGAGGACAGGAGAGATAGGGGGGACATGATAACGACATACAAAATACTGAGAGGAATTGACAAGGTGGACAAAGACAGGATGTTCCAGAGAGTGGACACAGTAATAAGAGGACACAGTTGGAAGTTGAAGACACAGATGAATCACAGGGATGTTAGGAAGTATTTCTTCAGCCACAGAGTAGTCAGTAAGTGGAATAGTTTGGGAAGCGATGTAGTGGAGGCAGGATCCATACATAGCTTTAAGCAGAGATATGATAAAGCTCACGGTTCAGGGAGTGACCTAGTAGCGATCAGTGAAGAGGCGGGCCCAGGAGCTCGGACTCGACCCCCGCAACCTCAACTAGGTGAGTACAACTAGGTGAGTACACACACACACAAACACACACACACACACACACACACACACACACACACACACACACACACACACACACACACACACACACACACACTTAACATATTTTCTTCTCTTGGAGTTGTTATACCAACCTGCTACTTAAGCAGGTTGCCAAAACTAGTCTTGGCTACCATCATCTCGACTTTGTTTATTTCTGTTTTTCTCACCACACATATATTTCATCTAATGCAATTCGTTTGATGTGTAGCGTAGTGACCCAGTGGGATTGGCTGCACGACTCACATGCCATTCTTTTGTTTTATTTCATTTCATTTTTTCATTGCTCTTACGCTGAGGAAGATTATTCTTCTGTGTCTTTGAATTATCTGACCATTCATCTTTCTTTCTTGTCCCGTGTATGTCGTGATCTTATCACTTTTTGTTTTCCGTTCTCGTTTACTTATCTGGATATATATATATATATATATATATATATATATATATATATATATATATATATATATATATATATATATATATATATATATATATATATATATAACGTCGTGCCGAATATGTAAAACTGGTCAATTAGCAAGAACTCATTTAAAATTAAGTCCTTTCTAAAATTTTCTCTTATGCGTTTAAAGATATTTTTTTTTTCATTAATGTTGATGTAAAAATTTATAATTTTGCACCAAAAGGAACTTAGAAAACTTACCTAACCTTATTATAACAAGAACAATTTATTTTATCCTAACCCAACTAAATATATTTTAGATTTGTTTACAATAATTTAATATTAAACAAACACAGTGAAATATATTTTTTTCGTTGGGTTCAGAATGATTTTGGCGAAATTATTGCATACACAAATTTTCACTTGTCCTATATGGCAAGATGAGCGTTGCTATTTAAGCCAAGATCGCAAGTTCTGCCTATTCGGCACGACATATATATATATATATATATATATATATATATATATATATATATATATATATATATATATATATATATATATATATTTAAGCGTATATGAGGTGGGTTGGTGAGAGTTCCACACTGGTGCTTCTTACTCATGAGACTGACTTGATGCACTTCTCATGAAATCTGAAAGATATTCTTTTGTCCAGCAGCCAGGCACATACTGATTCAGACAAATGAAAAAAAAAAACTTGTACTGGACGACGCATCTCCCGCTTTGTAGTTTTTCCACGAACCTGTAAATACAAGTGGAGAATTGTATAATAATTACCTGCTAACTTTCTTATCAGATTCACATGATTTCTTAACGGTCCCAATAAACTTACAAATAATGTTTTCTTTATTTAAGGTTAAGTTTGGTTATGTTGTATAAACGTAAAGAAAATCGAATACTTTACCAGAATTAATTAACTATAACTACCAGATGTCTGGTAGTGTAGTGACAGAGCAGCACAAGAAAATTACCAAATTTTTACGAGTATCTTTCGTGGACTGACGTGTGTGTGTACTCACCTATTTGTAGTTGCAGGGGTCGTGACTGCTCCTGGCCCCCGCCTCTTCACTGACCGCTAAGAGGTCCTCTCCCTCTGCTCCATGAGCTTTATCATACCTCACCTTAAAACTATGTATGGTTCCTGCCTCCACTACATCATTTTGCCAGACTGTTCCACTTCCTGACAACTCTATGACTGAAGAAATACTTCCTAACATCCCTTTGACTCATCTGAGTCCTCAGTTTTCAATTGTGACCCCTTGTTTCTGTGCCCCATCTCTGGAACATCCTGTCTCTGTCTACCTTATCTGTTCCTCGCAGTATTTTGTATTTCGTTATCATGTTACCCCTAACCCTCCTGTCCTCCAGTGTCGTCAGGCCGATTTACTTTAACTTTTCTTTGTAGAACATTTCCCTTAGCTCCGGAACTAGCCTTGTTGCAAACCTTTGCACTTTCTCCAATTTCTTGACGTGCTTGACCAACTGTGGGTTCCAAACTGGTGCTTCATACTCCAGTGGCCTGACGTACACGGTGTACAGCCTTGAACGATTCTTTACTGAGGTATCGGAATGCTATTCTCAGGTTTGCTAGGCGCCCATATGCTGCAGCAGTTATCTGGTTAATGTGTGCTTCTGGCGATGTACTCGGTATTATACTCACTCCTAGGTCTTTCTCCTTGAGTGAGGTTTGCAGCCTTTGGCCTCCTAGCCTATACTCTGTCTGCGGTCTTCTTTGCCCTCCTCCGATCTTCATGACTTTGCATTTGGCGGGGTTAAATTCTAGGAGCCAGTTTCTGGACCACGCATCCAGCCTGTCCAGGTCTCTTTGTAGACCTGTCTGGTCCGCGTCTGATTTAATTCTCATTAACTTCACGTCATCTGCAAACAGGGACACTTCTGAGTCTATCCCTTCCGGCATGTCGTTCACATATACCAAGAATAGCATTGGTCCCAGGACTGACCTCTGTGGGACCCCGCTCGTCACGGGCGCCCACTGTGATACCTCATCACGGACCATGACTTGCTGTTGCCTCCCTGTTAGGTATTCTCTGATCCATTGCAGTGCCCTTCCTGTTATACGTGCCTGTTCCTCTAGCTTCTGTGCTAATCTCTTGTGAGGAACTGTGTTGAAGGCCTTCTTGCAGTCCAAGAAAATGCAATCAACCCACCCCTCCCTCTCATTTCTTACTTCAGTTACCTTGTCATAAAACTAGTAGGTTTGTGACACAGGATTTGCCTTCCATGAATCCGTGCTGGCTGTCGTTTATAATCTTGTTCCGCTTCAGGTGCTCCACCACTCTCCTCCTGATAATCTTTTCCAAGACTTTCCATACTATACACGTCAGTGACACTGGTCTATAATTTAGTGCTTCATTTCTGTCTCCCTTAAAGATGGGGACTACATTTGCCTTCTTCCATTCAAATTCAAATTCCAAGTTTATTCTTTATAAAGATTACAATGTTGAATTTACAGAATTTGGTTGTTGTGTGGTTTACATGTAGTTAAATAATGATTACAGAGTGTACCACTAGAACGCCTAGCATGGCTAGGCATTTCGGGCAGACTTAGTTTAATTCTTTATTTTAAAATATTTCAAATTATGAGGTAAGTTGGTATTATGGCTAAGTGACTAAATACTAGTTTGTGAGTTTAGCAATGTGAATGCTTTTGTTTTGGCACAGTACATACTTCAGTACCATACTTCAGGTAGTTGCCCAGTTTCAAGGGAAGTGAAGATTTTGGTTAGTGGCACACGTAGTGCCCCTGCTCCCTCTCTAAGGACCCACGGAGAGATGTCCGGTCCCACCGCCTTTGAGGTATCAAGGTCACTTAGGAGCTTCTCCATGTGTGTAATTCACCCAACACTTGTTGGTATATCCCTTGCTGCTGTACCCCAGTGTTTTGTCTTCCCGTTGTCCCTTCAGCCTCCACTGTAAATACTTCCTGAAATCTCATGTTGAGCTCCTCACATATCTCCTGGTCGTTTCTTGTGAGCTCCCCACCTTCTTTCCTCAGCCTGATTACCTGGTCCTTGACTGTTGTCTTCCTCCTGATGTGTGTGTGTGTGTGTTGGTGTATCTTCAGTATATATCCAGATATATACCTTCTCTCTGAAGGTTAAATGATGATGAAGGCTGCTGTGGAATTGCACTGAGGAATAAAACAGAAGCGTGAGAGAGAATCTCACACAAACAGAGAAAAGATGTGGTAATCACACATTTGTGAAGGAAGCGAATCTGTACACAGTAAGATTTTTAGTCAGTGTGGATAATTCGGAGGAGTGGAGAGGTAAGACTTGGAATGGTGTCCTTCCTTAGAAGTGTAAGGTATGGGGCTCTGGAGGATTCAGTTAGTGAGAGAGAGAGAGAGAGAGAGAGAGAGAGAGAGAGAGATGCAGAGACCAAGACTAGAAGGACATACATATATTTAAATGGGGCAAACACTGATCAATTATAAAAAATGTAAAAATAAATTCCAGAATGCTGCCACTAGTTTAGTGGTGTAACATTTTAAGACACTTACAGAAAAGCACACATATAGAATATGAGATGCACATAAGAATAGAAATTGGTAAGTGCTGCAACTACCTGGATTTATGAGGATGCAAACCTGGGCACCATGCCTCTAAAAATTTGCATTGAGATGAAAGCTTACATAATAATAATAATAATAATAATAATAATAATAATAATAATAATAATAATAATAATAATATCTTTATTTACTACAAGTACATGTACATGGTATACAGGCCTAGCTGACATCAATGACATACTACTATATAGAAAGCCCCTTGTTATGCAGAGCATTTCGGATAAATTAGGTCAGTTTTTGTCCCAGGATGCGACCCACACCAGTCGACTAATAACCAGGTACCTATTTTACTGATGGGTGAACATGGACAACTTTTGTAAGGAAACACGTCCGATGTTTCCACCACTTCGGCGGGAATCGAACCCGGACCCTCGCCGAGTGAAGTGAGAGCTTTTGCCACCAGGCCACGGGGCATACATAACATCGTGGAAAGACTTGGAAGAAAGGAAAAGAAGAGAAAGTGTGAGACACTGGTTGTCTGTATAACAGTAGTCTGGAAAACGAGCAGCACGTGTACTCAAAACTGAATTTTCTAGGGGTAACACTCTCCATCCTTGGAACTATAAATAACTTGTACAAGAACAGAGAGAGAAAGAGCAAGCAGCTAAACGCCTGTGAAGGCTAGAAGAAGGGTAGACAGTTTTAGCAGAGGACCAGTCAATATGATTGTGATCTCTAACATGACAGAAAAGAGCATTATTTGTGTCGGCAAGTAAGTCTGTCAGAAAGAGAGCGGCCAGTTTCTCAAAGTATTGAAGAGGAACAGGAAATAGACTCCGGAAGCATCAAAAGCAGGAGGAGAGGTACGAACTAGATTACTGCGAAAGGCGTTAGTTTGGCAAAAAGTAAGTTTGTGTATTTTTCCAGTCACGGTATTGTACCTTTTTATTCTTTCTAGTTGTAGTCGTGATACTTAACCCAAATGCTAGAGCTGCCTGCTGATCCCTGCTTAATTCCTTATCATTTATATATATATAAAAAAGTCAGAGTTTGCATGTGTGATCCAGCCACTCTGTTACATAAGGTTATTTAGTTTCCTAGTATTCGTGCGTTCAGTGCATGCAAAGTGGCTTCGTGAATATATGGTAGTATCAGACCAGTGTTTTCCCACCTGTCGTGCACATTTCGCCCCTTGGAGAGCACGTCTTGCCTGTTGTATCAGCGTACATGGAGAATTCCTATTAATGGAACGGGTGTATTCCTGGGTATCTTCCTTGACACACACATGAACACTAAGAAACTTCTAGGCACGCCGTAAATCAGTCACTCTGATAACACCTTGTTTGCACAGGGTACATTTAATTAAGATGGAATGCGTCCTATTCGTCAGAGAAAAGATCGCCTGACAGAGGTCGTTGGCATAAGATGGCGAAAAATCTCATTATATATGTATAACATGACGAAAAATCTCCTTATACGTATATATTTAAGTCACTCTGACTAATTTGCGTTATCCTAGGTTCTCTACATATGCTGCTATGTATGATAATCTATGTAACTGTATTTGTGTATACCTGAATAAACATACTATGATGGCGAAAAATCTTATACATAAGATGGCGAAAAAGGAATAAATAATCCCGAGGGATATTAACCTACGATAACCCGTGAAAGGCAGATACTATATCTTTGTTATTTTAGGCTTTCATAGAATTCAAACCTTAATTAACAGTCGACTATCACCCAGGTACCTATTTACTGTTGGGCGAGAAGAGGCAACAGGTGTAAGGAGACTGGCCGAAAGGTCTCATTTCGCCAGGGAATCGAATCTGAGTAAGTTCGGTTGTGAACCAAGCTCTGTACCACTGAATTACCAGTCACAAATATATTCAATGCACCTTACAGAAACGAACGAGAACATATGCAAAGAAATATCGCAGCTAGCAGGATTCGAACCCACATTGGTGGCTACCAAGAGTGTGGCTTACCTCCCAGCGTGACACACTAAACCATTTAGCTGCAGACGCCACATGACGTTAGGTAACCTGCTTGTCTGCAAGATATGTTTCCTACGAATACCGGGTGCACCAGTGAGCCTTAAGTATGGTTTCCAGCTATTTCATTCTTCTCCTGTATGTTCTGGTCTCACCGGCGATGCACCTCACAAAAACTGACTAAAGTACATACAAAGAAATATCACAGCCAGCAAGATTCGATTCACATTGAGATTTAAGCCATACTTATGGATAATTTCTTTCAACGTTGGTTTGAATCCTGCTGGCTGCGATATATGTGATATATGTGATATATATATATATATATATATATATATATATATATATATATATATATATATATATATATATATATATATATATATATATATATATATATATATATATATATATATATATATATATATATATATATATATATATATATATATATATATATATATATATATATATATATATATATATATATATATATATATATATATATATATATAAAGCAAGAAAAGTGAAGGTAGTGCTGACCTTCATGTGTGTAGTAGTGGTGTACGACTTGAAGATGCACGTAGCAGGTGTTTAGCGCCAGTGAGGCAGTCCGGGCAATCTGCTGGCCTTATGAAGCTTCCTGTCTGCTGGACCACACGCCTGCGTACTCTTCCTCCTCTCTTCCTCTGACATACCTTTCCTCCCTACCTAACCCTCCCTTCCTCTCACCTTTCTTGACTTTCTCTACCTTCAATCATTCGTAATATTCCTCTCCTTTGCTTCCTCGTCACCTTCCTTGCTCTTTCCTTCTCCACGTCACCATCAGCCATGCGCGCCCCCGCTACCCAAACCCCTTTTAAGCCTCTGACACAATTTTAATCTACTATTTCTAAACGGTCTAAGCGGTTACACATTCCCAACCAGGTTAATTGAAGTTACTTCAACGTTAATAAATTTAAATTTACGCAATTTAAAACTGGATAATCAAAAGAGTAAAGAATTCTATAAAACAAAAAGTACCACAAGGACAGGGTAATTTTTTTAACACACCGGCCGTCTTCCACAAAGGCGGGGTGACCCGAAAAAGAAGAAACACTCCATCACTATCTTGTTGTTAGAAGAGACACATATGCAACAGTTAGGTATCTTTATTTCGAAACGTTTCGCCTACATAGTAGGCCTCTTCAAGTAGAAGCAGAAAAGATGTGAAGACGATGTAATCAGTCCTGGCTGGTCAGTACTTGACTAGTCAGGCTGTGGTTCATGTTGGATTGCGTGCGGCTAGCAGTAACAGCCTGGTTGATTAGGCCTTGGTCCACCATGAGGCCTGGTCACAGCCCGGGACGCGGGGGCGTTGACCCCCGGAACTCTCCAGGTATACTCCAGGTATCACCCTTGAAGATCTAGTTTTGAGGTGGTCAGTCCGTCAGCCTGGAGAAGAGTATTTGCCCAGCTGTTGCACATATGATAAATACTTCAAGATGGCCTCTTAAAAAAAAAAAAACCTTTACCGGCATCAGAGGGTGTAGCAGCAGGTAAAATCCGAGTCAAGTCTGGAGAAATTCTAGGTAAACGTTGAATGGTAAAGTTGATCTTGTTTTATATCAGTTGCTTGGCCTTTGTTCGTGAGATGGGTTGCAGGGCTGCCCAGGATCATCCTCCATTATCAACTTGACGGGTCGCTCCTCTCTATTGTTAACTACATGTAAGCTAATCTGCCCACACAAAGCCTCTCATTTGTTTTTTCATAGTTGGGGATAGTCTGGCTGGGGTTCTATCATCGTACCTCAGCCGTCCACACATACCTCTGGCGTCGTGATACATACCTCTGGCGTCCTGACACATACCTCTGGCGTCGTGATACATACCTCTGGCGTCGTGATACATACCTCTGGCGTCGTGATACATACCTCTGGCGTCCTGACACATACCTCTGGCGTCCTGATATATACCTCTGGCGTCCTGACACATACCTCTGGCGTAGTGATACCTCAGCCGTCCACACATACCTCTGGCGTCCTGACACATACATCTGGAGTCCTGACACATACCTCTGGCGTAGTGATACCTCAGCCGTCCACACACACCTCTGGCATCCTGATATATACCTCTGGCGTCGTGATACATACCTCAGCCGTCCATACATACCTCTGGCATCCTGATATATACCTCTGGCGTCGTGATACATACCTCTGGCGCCGTGATACATACCTGTGGCGTCGTGATACATACCTGTGGCGTCCTGACACATACCTCTGGCATCCTGACACATACCTCTGGCGTCGTGATACATACCTCTGGCGTCGTGATACATACTTCTGGCGTCCTGACATACCTCTGGCATCCTGACACATACTTCTGGCGTCGTGATACATACCTCTGGCGTCGTGATACATGCCTCTGGCATCCTGACACATACCTCTGGCGTCGTGATACATACCTCTGGCGTCGTGATACATACTTCTGGCGTCCTGACATACCTCTGGCATCCTGACACATACTTCTGGCGTCGTGATACATACCTCTGGCGTCGTGATACATGCCTCTGGCATCCTCATACATACATCTGGCATCATGATACATACCTCTGGCGTCCTGACACCTACCTCTGGTGTCGTGATACCTCTGGCATCGTGATACCTCTGGCATCGTGATACATACCTCTGGCATCCTGACACATACTTCTGGTGCCCTGACACATACCTCTGGCATCGTGATACATACCTCTGGCATCCTGACACATACTTCTGGCGTCTTGGCACATACTTCTGGCATAGTGATACATACCTCTGGCATCGTGATGCATACCTCTGGCGTCCTGACACATAACTCTGGCATCCTGACACATACCTCTGGCATCCTGACACATACTTCTGGCATTGTGATACATACCTCTGGCGTCCTGAGGCATACCTCTGGCATCATGATACATCCCTCTGACGTCATGATACATACGTCTGGCATCGTGATACATACCTCTGGCGTCCTGATACATACCTCTGGCATTTTGACACGTACCTCTGGCATGGTAGGTAAGACACATAGGCAACATTTAGGCAACTTTATTCCAAAACGTTTTGCCTACACAGTAGGCTTCTTCAGTCGAGTACAGGAAGTAGGCAGGAGCAGTGAAGACGATGTAATCAATCCATCACCCTTGAAGTCGTAAATTTGAGGTTGTCAGTCCCTCAGCCTGGAGAAATTCTGTTCCAAAGTCTGGAACTAACTGGTATTGTATACCATTTTGATATTCACCTCTGGCATCCTGACATACCTCTGGCGTCCTGACACATACCTCCGGCATCCTGATACATACCTCTACCATCCAGACATATACCTCTGGTGTCCTGATACATACTTCTGGCGTTTAATGCATACCTCTGGCGTTTGACGCATACCTCTGGCGGTTGACGCATACCTCTGGCATCCTGACAAATACCTCTGGCTACCTGACGCATACTTTTGGCATCCTGAAATGTATCCTTGGCATCCTGATACATACCTCTGGCATCATGATACATACCTCTGGCTTCATGATACATACCTCTGGCGTCCTCATACGTACTGCTGGCATCTTGACAGGTGCCTCTTGTGTCCTGACACATACCTCTAGTGTCTTGACACATACCTCTGGCATTCTGATACCTCTGGCTTCCTTACATATACCTTTGGAGTCCTGATGCATACCTCTGGCATCATGATACATACTTTTGGCGTCCTGTTTCATACCTCTGGCATGACATGTCTCTGGCGTCGTGATACATACCTCTGGCATGATACCGTTGGCGTCCTGATACATACCTCTGGCGTCTTGAAGCATACCTCTGGCATCCTGACAAATACCTCTGGCTTCCTGACGCATACTTTTGGCATCCTGAAACGTATCCTTGGCATCCTGATACATACCTCTGGCGTCATGATACATACCTCTGGCTTCATGATATATACCTCTGGCATCCTCATACGTACTGCTGGCATCTTGACAGGTGCCTCTTGCGTCCTGACACATACCTCTAGCGTCTTGACACATACCTCTGGCATTCTGATACCTCTGGCTTCCTTACACATACCTTTGGAGTCCTGATGCATACATCTGGCGTCATGATACATACTTTTGGCGTCCTGTTACATACCTCTGGCACGACATGTCTCTGGCATCGTGATACATACCTCTGGCGTGATACCGTTGGAGTCCTGATACATACCTCTGGCGTCTTGACACATGCCTCTGGTGTCTTGAGACATAGCTCTGGCATTTCATCATGTCATGCTAAATGTAAATTGCATATGAAATGTTAAGACAAAGTCAAGAATAATTCTTGCAGTAGTTGCCTGTTTTTCGATTATTATTATTATTATAATCAAAAAGAAGCGCTAAGCCACAAGGGCTATACAGCGCTGCAGGGTAGGGAAGGAAGCAAGGGAATTGGATGGCAGAAGGGAGGGGGGATGATCAGCAGGTTACAGAAAACAGCGGGGCAGGGGATAGTACGGGGGTAGAGGGTAGCAAGAGATACAAGTAGAAAGGGCTGAACGTATCAAAATTTGTGGAGTAAGTCAGTCGTTGTCAAAAAGTCAATGAGAGAGTCCGGATGAAAGGTGGGTCCATCAGCGAGAAGGGAAGGTAAAGAGAGAGCAGCGGGGCGAAGACGACGACAGAGGTAAATTCTGCGTGCTCGTTGATAAAGTGGGCAGTCCAACAGAATGTGGCTGACTGATAATGGAGCTTGGCAATTCTCACAGAGAGGAGCAAGACGCCTCTCCATGAGATATCCATGAGTAAGACGAGTATGGCCAATGCGAAGACGGGAGAGAGTAGTCTCCCAACCTCGACACTGGTGATAAGAAGACGGCCAGTAACCTATACTCGGTTTAATAGACTGAAGTTTGTTGCCGAGCATAGTAGACCAACGTTGTTGCCAACGGGTGTGAAGGTGGGAAGATATTACAGCAAAATAGTCCGTACATGGAATACCTCTATAAGAAACTGGTAGGTCATGTACTGCTGACCGCGCAGCAGTGTCTGCCTGTTCATTGCCCTGTACGTCAACATGACCAGGGACCCAACAAAAAACAATATCTTTATGCTTAGTAAAGATGCGGCGTAGCCAAAGTTGGATACGGAGGACTAAGGGGTGAGGTGTATCAAATTTTTGTATAGCCTGTAAAGCACTAAGGGAGTCTGAGACAACCACAAATGATGACACAGGCATAGATGCAATACGGATAAGTGCTGTAAGGATGGCATATAATTCAGCAGTAAAAATACTAGCTGAAGATAGTAAATGCCCTTGTACGACGCTGTCCGGAAACACTGCTGCGAATCCTACGCCGTCAGAAGACTTAGAGCCATCTGTGTACACAGCAATGGCATGAGAATGAGAGTGAAAGTGGTCAAGAAAAAGAGAGCGGGAAGCGACCGTAGACAGTTGGGCTTTCGAGCAAGGGAGGGAGAAAGAACAGACTCGAACAGCTGGAACTTCCCAGGGGGGTAGGGAAAAGTGAGATGCTACATGTACATAGAAAGGTGGTAGTTGAAGAGAAGACAAGAGCGAATGAAGGCGAAGAGAGAAGGGACGGAGTAAGCAGGGGCGGCGAACAAATAAAGAATGTCTACTAATATCAGTGACCATTCTATAAATGGAAGGATTGCGGAGATCATGAGAGCGTACATAGTAGCGCAAGCAATGGGCATCACGGCGATCGGATAAGGATGGAACGTTCGCTTCTGCATAGAGGCTTTCGACAGGGGAAGAGCGAAAAGCACCAAGACATAAACGTAATCCTTGGTGATGAATGGGGTTAAGGCTAGAGAGAGTATTAGGAGATGCCGCTGAATAGATCTGGTCACCATAATCAAGTTTCGATAAAATAAGGGTGGAATGTAGGTGAAGGAGGGTTCGACGATCAGCTCCCCACGAAAGATGAGCAAGGGTTTTAAGAAGGTTCAGCCGGCTGTGACAAGTTGCCTTCAGAGAGGTAATGTGAGGTTTCCAGGATAACCTACGATCAAAGAGGAGGCCCAGAAACTTGACTGTATCACGTTCAGGGATACGTGAGCCATAGAGGTACAAAGGATGATCAGAGATGACAGAGCGTCTAGTGAAAGTGATTTGGTGGGTTTTAGTGCTGGAAAATTTAAACCCATGTGTGGTGGCCCAATTGGAAACACGGTCGACTGCATGCTGGAGAGAAACTGTAAGGAGGTGACAGTCAGCGCCTGCACAGGCAATAGCGAAGTCATCAACATAGAGTGATGACCAAATATTTGATGGAAGACTAGAGGCCAAATCATTAATAGCAAGGAGAAAAAGTGTTGTGCTCAGAACACATCCCTGGGGGACACCTTCAGCTTGGATAAAGTCCGGGGAGAGCACATTATTAACCCGAACACGGAAATGCCTGTCAGTTAAAAAGTTCTTAAGGAAGGATGGTAGATTGCCTCGAAGGCCTAAGGAGTGGGCTTGGGCTAAAATATTATACCTCCAAGTTGTGTCATATGCCTTCTCAAGATCAAAAAATATGGCAATAACTGAGTGGTTATTCGCAAAGGCATTACGAACATACGTATCCAAGCGCAGTAAGGGGTCTATGGTAGAACGTCCCTTACGAAAGCCATATTGACGAGTGGAGAGACTGTTGTGTGTCTCTAAATACCACACTAAACGTCTATTTACTAGACGTTCCATTACTTTGCAAACTGCACTGGTAAGAGCAATGGGACGATAGTGGGAGGTTTCATGTCCCGTAGTGCCTGGTTTGCGGAAAGGGAGAACAATGGCGGATTTCCACAGCTGTGGAAGAACTCCTTGTGACCAAATAAGATTGTAAAGGCGTAATAGGACTGCAAGGGCTGACTGATGTAAATGTTGTAGCATACGAATATGAATGTCGTCGGGCCCAGCTGCCGATGATCGACAAGCTGAGAGTGTTGCCTCCAGTTCTTGAAGTGTAAAAGGCACATTATACTGTTCTTCTCTGAGAGAAGAAAAGTCCAAAGGTGCTAACTCTCTGGCAGACTTTGAGGAAAGAAATGAGGGGCATAGATGGAGTCCCTGAGAAATACGGACCAGATGATTGCCAATTTCATTGGCAACATCTAGTGGGTTTGCTATATCAACACCGGCAACCCGCAGAACAGGAGCCGGGTCAGGAGAATATTTACCACTCAGTTTTCGTACTTTTTTCCAGACTGCACTCATAGAGGAAGCAGAGGTGATGGTGGAGACATAATCTCGCCAGCAAGTGCGTTTAGCGTCACGGATGACACGGCGAGCGATCGCACGCTTCTGTTTAAAATCAAGGAGTCGCTCTGTGGTTCTATTGTACCGGTACCTGCCCCATGCAGCGCGTTTCAAACGTACTGCACGAGCACAAGCAGGAGACCACCAAGGCACGCATTTCTGAGAATGCCTGCCCGAAGTTTGGGGTATAGAATGAGAAGCTGCGGTGAAAACGGAGGACGAGAAGAGGTGTAAAAGCTCATCGATGGAGGACGAAGAAGGAACCTCTTTAAAAACAGTCAGGTGTGAGTAAAGGTTCCAATTTGCCCGATTAAATTGCCAGCGTGGGGTGCGAAGAGGTGGCGAATATGAAGGGGAAGTAAGAATGATTGGGAAATGATCACTGTCATGTAAGTCCGGGAGAACAGACCAAGTAAAGTCTAATGCGGCGGAGGAAGAGCAAACTGAGAGATCTATGCAAGAGAGAGTATGAGTCCGAGGATCAAAATGGGTGTGAGTACCTGTATTTAAAACATGGAGGGGGTGGGTGGCAAGAAAAGCCTCTAACTGAATTCCACGGGAATCACAGTGAGACCCTCCCCAGAGGAAATGGTGGGCATTAAAATCACCAAGTAACAGAATCGGTGGCGGTAATGACGAAACAAGGAAGGCAAAATCCGGAATAGATAATGCCCGAGAAGGAGAGAGATATAAAGAACAGAGCGTATACCACCTATGTAAGTGGATACGGGCTGCTGTGTAATGCAGCGAAGTATGAATAAATAGCTGATGGTACGGAATATCAGTGCGGAGAAGAAGGGCACTTTCATTAAAGGTCCCATCAGGAAAAGGATCTGAAGAATACAATAAATTATAGCCTGAGATGTGAGAAATAACAGCAGAGTGTAATTTTGGTTCCTGTAAGCAAACACCAACAGGGGCAAACTGGGAGAGTAACATCTGAAGCTCACCCCGATTACCCCTGAGGCCGCGTATATTCCACTGTAAAAAGGCCATGATTGGCAATGATAAAGATACTTGAAATCCGCAGGTAAGGGTTCCTACGGACTAGAAGGGTTAGAAAAGTCCACATGCGGAGGCAGTGGAAAATGTTCAAGCAGCGAAGGAACGGTGCGCTGTGAAGAAAGGAGTTGCGCAGATGGAGCAGAGGAGAGAGAAAGAGCGGAAGGTGGATCAGTGTCCATTGATGGTTTGGTCTCTGCAATATATTCAGAGATTGCTTCAAGTGTTTCGGAATTCAAAGATGTCGTATGGGAGACAATATTGGGAATGGTAGGGGGAGGATGAGTAAAGATTGGAACTGTATTGGACTGTACCAAGGTAGGGGGGGGCGAAAGGGTGGAGGGAACTGGAGAAGCGTGGCAGGGGACAGAAGAGACAGGAACCTGGGAGGTGGCACAAGAGGAAGAAACTTGGGAGGGAACAGGGGAGGAAGGTACATTACGAGGAGGAGGGTGAACCTCTGCACTTGTAACTGAGCCAGTGAGAGGGGAAGAACTAGGGACAGAGACAGGGAGGGTAAAATGAGGAGGTGGAAGATGGGTAGGAGGTGTTACCGGACCTTTTTTTGACTTTTGAGAAGTAGAGGGACGATTGGGAAGAGGTGTCGTACGAGGTCTCGTCGATACTGAGGCTTGTAAGAGAGAACTCGAAGAAGCGAGATTAGACTGAGGCGTTGAAGTAGGGACGTCTGAGCCGAGGACAGCAAAAGGATTAGATACAGGAGTGATTATGGGAGAGGTAACCACAGAGGTGGGTGTAGAAGATGGGATACCAGAAGTGGGGGGACGTTTTGAAACACGGGAATAAGAAACACGTGGGAGTCTCCCTTGGAGGCGGAGATGAGAAACTGCCATGGCATAAGGGAGACCTTCTGTCTCTTTGAGGTAACGGATTTCCCGCTCGTTTAAATAGACCTGACAACGGCGAGAGTACGAAGGGTGAGCCTCATGACAGTTAAGGCAAGAGGGAGATCGATTGCAAGACGTATTAGAATGGTCATCGGCACCACAGACTGGGCATTCGGCGATAGATCTGCAATATTTCGCTGGATGGCCAAATCGCCAGCAATTTCTACACTGTTGTGGTGTAGGGATCACCTTTCGAACTTGTAACCGATGTCCTGCTATATAAACGGAGGATGGGAGTTCTCGGCTGTCAAAAGTTAAACGAGCCACATTGCTAGGGTATCGTCTCCGCCCACGGGCAGGAAGAACGTAAGTGTCTACCTTGAGGATTGGGAGATCTTGGAGTTCCAGCTGTTCTAGAATGTCGGTGCCACATGTCTGGAAATTTTGTTGAACTATGGTATGGGGCAGAATAACGGTACCACTACAAGAATTGAGGGAATGATGTTTTTCAAGGGTGACAGGAACAGTATCTATATGGGAAAGACGAGAGAGCTCACGAGCCTGGGTAGCATTCTGTACGGTAATGATGCGCGTACCGCTCTTAAGAGCATGAAAAGAAATATCTTTACCAACATGGCGTAGGAGTGCCTTGCCAATACTATGGTCAGAAAGATAGGCAGTAGAGGAAGTTGGTCGTAAAGTGAAGAATTTAGTCCACTGTTCAGTCTGAAACTGAGCGTGGAAAGGTAGTGAAGGACGTGTCGATCGTTTCTGAGAAGAACGAGAAGGTGAAGGTGGAGAAGTATCATCAGCAGGTAATTGTCGTTGACGTTTAGGCGTGGGACCAGAGTTGGTCCGACGTGGAACGGGTCGGCGATTTGAAAATTGCCGCACCGTAGAGGGAGAGGCCGGAAGCATAGTCAGAGGAGAGCGAAGGTCTGATAAATCGAAGGAGTCAGTCGAGGCCTCAGCACCTGAAGCGGGTGAGGAAACAGCACCGGCAATAGGTACAGAGGCATGAGGAATGTCTGAAGAGTGGTCCAAAGACGAGGCGGGGTCAGAACGGGGTGCGGTATCAAGAAGGGGCCCGGGGGTACCAGGTTCATGGACTAGGGCTGCCATGGTTAGGTTACTTCTTTCTTTTTGTTTTTAAGAAAAAAAAAGAAAGAAGAAAAGAAAATAAAAATAAAAAAAAGAAAAAAAAAGGGGGGACCGGGGAGGGATAGTTCCTAGGAGGAATGAAAGGGCCAGAAATCTCCCTCCGCGCCCAAGAGGACTCGACACCGCTAGTAGCGCAGATGCAGCATGGAACCCGTGCCATACCCTACCCTTCATGCCAGTAAACCAGCAATCTGGGATAGCAACCTCACATCTGCCGAGCTACCTCGGTGGACAAAAGAGAGGGCGGCCGGATATCCGCCACAAAGCATACCTCCTTCAGCCACCACCCCCGGAATCCGAAAGGTGGCTTCCAGAGATACACCCGTCGCCCAAAAGACACCCAAAGCTACTCCGGGATACCGGAGAGGGATCGGGACATCCCTAGGCAATCCAGATTCCACGGCAAACTACGCCACCGCCAAGAAACCTCAACGGAATGGGATCGACCCCGGTGTCCTTTCCTCTACCTAGGAACTAGCGTGCCTGTGGGAGAAATCCCAAAGGACAAAAAGAGGAAGGGCAAAAGGGAGGAGTGGGGAGGAGGAGGAGGAAAGGAAAAAGGGGAGGATGGGGAGGATGGGATAGGGGAGGGGAGATTGGGGGGTAATTAGGTTCGGTCTGAGGAAGAAGACCGATAGGTCTAATTCCTCAGACCAAGAGCCTCTTCACCACGCCAAGGAGCCCCCCTTGAAGAGGCCTGTTTTTCGAACTGCGATGTGACAGGACAATGTTAAATTAAATATGTATCAAAAACTAGTTATTCTTTGCTATGGTAATTTTGGATTGTTGGATACGGAAATGATGCTGAGAATTGCAAATGGGTTGTATTTACAAAGATATAGACACAGGCCAGTATCTTTGTGCTGGGAAGGGAGTTGAGTAAATAAACTGTACAGGGAAAAGGCTTTTAATTCAAACTCACAAGGCACAATTGTATTGTTATAATCAAAAAGAAACACTAAACCTACAAGTGTCATACAGCACAGCAGGGCAGGGAAGCATGCAGGGGTATTGGGTAGCAAGAAAAGGAGGGATGATTATTAGGGCATGGAGTATGATTGTATAAAACATAGTTTCTTAAAGCAACAATGCATAATTAAGCGTCTATATTCACTGTCCTCAAACCCATAAAGTGACACCTTTTTTTCTCTGAAGAACAAAATTGATCCAAATTAGTATACGAGTGTAATTGGGATCTACATTTTTTACTTTGAATTAGGCAATTATGTATTACCCGAGTTGTCTTGAACACTAGTAAACATTTTAATACAAATACATAAACACATATAATAGGTTAATTAAAACATGAAATTTATTATCTAGATATTTATTGAATGGATTTTTACTATATACACATTAACAATAAGAATGATTTCCTACATATCTGACACCACGTTTACTGAAGAAACTCCACCCAGAGGGTGGAAGACAAAGAATTCTTGAAGCAAACATTTTAAACACTATTCTAGTCTATTCTGTATAAATGTTTCAAGTACCATTAATCATACATCACAATTTCATGAATAACTTACAACACGCATTTTCTATGTCTACATTACTGGGCTAACTTTTAGCCTATATTTACCACTACAGTAGTACAGTGCCACTCTTTTATGGTCACTCGAAATAATGTCTTCACCAGCCTCCTGATATAGGCTAATTTTAATATTTTTTAATGCCACTACATCACCAATATAAAGGTTGACAAACATGTCACCTGATTACTAACAATGAATGCAATCAAATGATATTAGTTCATAAAAATATAACCTCTGCAGGCCTACTTGAAATGAACATTTACCACTGTATATTAGCCAAAATATTTAAGCTGTGGCATTTTCATTAAAAAAACTTTTTACAATAAGCATTTTTAATCTCAACATATATTTATTGCAAATATAAAACAGTGACTCTTGACAATACAATTTACGTCAATCACTTTTTTACAACTTCCCCTTCTTCTTTAATTTCATCTAATACAAACTTACAGACAAAACATGTCCAGAGAGAAAGTACAGCACCTAATGTAAGACAGAATCTTAATCCTTTAAACCAATTTGGATAACCCCACATAGCTAGATCCATATACCCAGCAAATCCAAGCCCAGCAATAACAGTAACTACCCCAACAGAATAAGGGGCTAAAATCCCAAGCCATGCAATCAGAGGAGGAGTCATGCTATATCCTAAATTATGCCAGTCAGGAGGTTGTGAACTACCTTCTGGCAGTGTGAACCCCCATCGTACACCACCCAGGAAGGATAAAACCACGGCACCATAAACAAGCTGTGTATCAGCAATACTTGGGTCAAAACCTCCAGAGGCAATCATCAACACTGGTGCTGCTGCAATAGGTATAAGGCCAGAAAATCCAAAGGCTAGTGCTGGGGTTGGAGAATGTTTCATCTGAAAATTAAATTGTTTAAAGAAAATTATTCATTAATGTCCATAGCACACTAATAATTTACAAGTCTTTATTAAACTAGAAAACTTTGGTTAAGAGAAACATCCAATATAAACTCTGACATTATAATATGAAAGTTTGCTTAAGAAAATATTAAATTTTGTCTGTGAAAAGTATTAAAACTATTATCTGCATTCTTCTACTATATAAAAGGGTATGCAAAACAACTACCGTGAAAGAATAGCGAAATTCGAAGCACTTTCATGACTTCTCACATTATCAAGGAATTATATTTGTATAGTTGTTTTGCATATTGTGATATCACCTGTTTACTGTGATCTTATTGCATAAAAGGATATGTGCACCATAAATTCCCCACATAGGATGACTGCTGCACAACACTGCAACTTTGCCGATGAAGACTTCATCAAATTATTTCTCGTTCTCTTTAACCCTTAACTATGAAGTTGATGATGTAAATTTACACCAATTGGGAAAATGTCATTGAAGTAAATTTATGCTAAATATGTAGGACCCCCCAAAATGGTCTTTTTGGCTTGGTTAGGATTATATCAGAGAAAACATCTGAGCAGGTTATGTGGAAGCCAGTAATGTCATTTACATTCGCTAACATTTCTTAAATGTTTGTATTTTAGTATTATTGAACAATAAATATACGTGAAGTGTGATATGAAAATATACATTAGGGCCCCGCTTTATGGTGTTTCACCTCATGGTGTTCTGCTAATACGGTGATTTCAAATTATGACCAAAATTTGCTATACGGCAATATGGAACACCCTACCCGGTTTCTTTACATTCTCCGTGAGCACATCTATTATGTCTGCAAATTTTAAAAAATTTCAAGTGATTTTAAGTTATTGCATATTTTATATGTACAGTAGGGCTCCACTTTTCGGCGTTTTGCCTTACAGCATTCCGCTAATACGGCGATCTCAAATTATGACCAAAACTTTCTATACGGCAAGCGGTCTTTCAAATACGGAGCATGCCACCCAGTTTGTTTACATTCTCCATGAGCACACCTCTCTATTAAGTAATAATAATCACTCTTGGGCACATAAAATGTCTAATTTTATGTTAATATAGACATTTTCATTAATCCATCTATGATATTTTCTTCAAAATTATATAAGAAAGATGTTAAGAAAGATTTAGGCTAAAACATTGTGTAGTTTTAAAAATAGGTTAGATAAATACATGAGCGGGTGTGGGTGGGTGTGAGTTGGACCTGACTAACTTGTGCTGCTGGGTCTGGCATCGTGCTCCTTCCTTGAGTGGAGGTGACCAGACTGGGTGGGTCACTGGGCTAATCGGGGGGAGACATGGACCTGCTCCGCATGGGTCAGTAGGCCTGTTGTAGTGTTCCTTCTTTCTTATGTTCTTACATAGCATATAAACATGCTGTTTATATACAGTGGAGGTGTGATTGCCAAGTGGAGGGAAAACATTACTTCATGCAAATAATAATCACTCTTGGGCACATTAAATACCTTATTTTACATCAATATAGTCATTTTCATTAATCCATCTATGATATTTCCTTCAAAATTATATAACAAACACGTTACATGGCATATAAACCTTTTGTTTATATACTATGGAGGTGTGGTTGCCGGGTGGAGGGAAAACATTACGTTACTCCCCTTAATATATAACGCTTTTGTTTACAATTCTCGGCATGAATTATTCATTATTTCTCCCTTTGTTTATGATGGCATCTAAAGGTAGTTGTTAGAAACTCTTAAGCTTGGTGAACATGGTGTGTCGATGGTAATTATTATTATTTTTTTTTATTTTTTTTTTATTATCACACCGGCCGATTCCCACCAAGGCAGGGTGGCCCGAAAAAGAAAAACTTTCACCATCATTCACTCCATCACTGTCTTGCCAGAAGGGTGCTTTACACTACAGTTTTTAAACTGCAACATTAACACCCCTCCTTCAGAGTGCAGGCACTGTACTTCCCATCTCCAGGACTCAAGTCCGGCCTGCCGGTTTCCCTGAATCCCTTCATAAATGTTACTTTGCTCACACTCCAACAGCACGTCAAGTATTAAAAACCATTTGTCTCCATTCACTCCTATCAAACACGCTCACGCATGCCTGCTGGAAGTCCAAGCCCCTCGCACACAAAACCTCCTTTACCCCCTCCCTCCAACCCTTCCTAGGCCGACCCCTACCCCGCCTTCCTTCCACTACAGACTGATACACTCTTGAAGTCATTCTGTTTCGCTCCATTCTCTCTACATGTCCGAACCACCTCAACAACCCTTCCTCAGCCCTCTGGACAACAGTTTTGGTAATCCCGCACCTCCTCCTAACTTCCAAACTACGAATTCTCTGCATTATATTATTATAATCATTATATTATTATTATTATTATTATAATCAAAAAGAAGCGCTAAGCGCTGCAGGGTAGTGAAGGAAGCGAGGGTATTGGATGGCAGAAGGGAGGAGGGATGATCAGTAGGTTACAGAAAACAGCGGGGCAGGGGATAGTACGGGGTTAGAGGGTAGCAAGAGATTGAAGTAGAAAGGGCTGAAGGTATCAGAATTTGTAGCAAGAGATTGAAGTAGAAACGGCTGAAGGTATCAGAATTTGTGAAGTAAGTCAGCTGTTGTCAAAAAGTCAAGGAGAGAGTCTGGATGAAAGGTGGGTCCATAAGCGAGAAGGGAAGGTAAAGAGAGAGCAGCGGAGTGAAGACGACGACGGAGGTAAATTCTGCGTGCTTGTTGATAAAGTGGGCAGTCCAACAGAATGTGGCTAACTGATAATGGAGCTTGGCAATTCTCACAGAGAGGAGCAGGGCGCCTCTCCATGAGATATCCATGAGTAAGACGAGTATGGCCAATGCGAAGACGGGAGAGAGTAGTCTCCCAACCTCGACACTGGTGATAAGAAGACGGCCAGTAACCTATACTCGGTTTAATAGATTGAAGTTTGTTGCTGAGCATAGTAGACCAACGTTGTTGCCAAAGGGTGTGAAGGTGGGAAGATATTGCAGCAAAATAGTCCGTAAATGGAATACCTCTATATGAAACTGGTAGGTCATGTACTGCTGACCGCGCAGCAGTGTCTGCCTGTTCATTGCCCTGTACGTCGACATGACCAGGGACCCAACAAAAAACAATATCTTTATGCTTGGTAAAGATGCGGCGTAGCCAAAGTTGGATACGGAGGACTAAGGGGTGAGGTGTATCAAATTTCTGTATAGCCTGTAAAGCACTAAGGGAGTCTGAGACAACCACAAATGATGACACAGGCATAGATGCAATAAGGATAAGTGCTGCAAGGATGGCATACAATTCAGCAGTAAAAATACTAGCCGAAGATGGTAAATGCCCTCGTACGACGCTGTCCGGAAACACTGCTGCGAATCCTACGCCGTCAGAAGATTAAGAGCCATCTGTGTACACAGCAATGGCATGAGAATGAGAGTGGAAGTGGTCAAGAAAAAGAGAGTGGGAAGCGACGGTAGACAGTTGGGCTTTCGAACAAGGGAGAGAGAAAGAACAGACTCGAACAGCTGGAACTTCCCAGGGGTGTAGGGAAAAGTGAGATGCTACATGAACATAGAGAGGTGGTAATTGAAGAGAAGACAAGAGTGAATGAAGGCGAAGAGAGAAGGGACGGAGTAAACGGGCGGCGAACAAATAAAGAATGTCTACTAATATCAGTGACCATTCTATAAATGGAAGGATTGCGGAGATCATGAGAGCGTACATAGTAGCAAAGGCAATGGGCATCACGGCAATCAGATAAGGATGGAACGTTCGCTTCTGCATATAGGCTCTCGACAGGGGAAGAGCGAAAAGCACCAAGGCATAAACGTAATCCTTGGTGATGAATGGGGTTAAGGCTAGAGAGAGTAGCAGGAGATGCCGCTGAATAGATCTGGTCACCATAATCAAGTTTCGATAAAATGAGGGTGGAATGTAGGCGAAGGAGGGTTTGACGATCAGCTCCCCATGAAAGATGAGCAAGGGTTTTAACCCTTTGACTGTCGCGGCCGTATATATACGTTTGTGAGGTACCGTGTTTGACGTATATATACTCATAAATTCTAGCGGCTTCAAATCAGGCAGGAGAAAGCTAGTAGGCCCACATGTGAGAGAATGGGTCTGTGTGGTCAGTGTGCACCACATAAAAAAAATCCTGGAGCACGCAGTGCATAATGAGAAAAAAAAAACTCCGACTGTTTTTTTTAATTAAAATGCCGACTTTGTGGTCTATTTTCGTATAGTATTTGTGGTTTTATTCTCGTTTTCATGGTCTCATTTGATAGAATGGAAACTATATTATAGAAATGGAGGTGATTTTGATTAATTTTACTATAAAAAGAACCTGGAAATGGAGCACAAAGTACAGGAAATGTTTGATTTTTGCCGATGTTCAAAAGTAAACAAATGATGTCATTGTCCAATAAATGTCCAAATAGCCATTCTAATACGCAGTCATGAATGGGTTGATGTAATTTTTACAATTATTACAGTATTGCAGTAGTCTGCATAACAGTAAATCTTCTATTTTTTGTTTGAATAAAATTTCAAAATAAAAAGCAAGAGTAATATCACAGGGACCTGGAGACATGACTGATGAACAAAGAAAATCTTATTTTAGAGCCAGGAATGTCTGCATTGTTCATTCTGGACCTTATTTTGAAATTGTCGTATTTTTTAATTTTCGTGAAATTGGCCAAATTGCAAATTTCTGACCATGTTATTGGGTAGTTGAAATCGGTAAATGGGCAGTTTCTTGTGCTCAATCGATAGAAAAAATAGAGTTCTGAAGAAATAGTTATGAGTTTGGTTGACTGGAATAACGGAATTAGCCGAAAATAGGGCTCAAAGTGGGCGAAATTGCCGATTTTTAAATATCGCCGAAGTCGCTAACTTCGCAAGAGCGTAATTCCGTCAGTTTTCCATCAAATTTCGTTTTTTTGGTGTCTTTACAATCGGGAAAAGATTCTCTATCATTTCATAAGAAAAAATAATTTTTTTTTTTCGAATATTTTGCGACACCAGGAGCAACTTCAGGATTGGGCCCTTCGACAGTCAAAGGGTTAAGAAGGTTCAGCCGGCTGTGACAAGTTGCCTTCAGAGAGATAATGTGAGGTTTCCAGGATAACCTACGGTCAAAGAGGAGGCCCAGAAACTTGACTATCACGTTCAGGGATACGGGAGCCATAGAGGTACGGATGATCGGAGATGACAGAGCGTCTAGTGAAAGTAATTTGGTGGGTTTTAGTGCTGGAAAATTTAAACCCATGTGTGGTGGCCCAATTGGAAACACAGTCAACTGCATGCTGGAGAGAAACTGTAATGAGATGAGTCAGCGCCTGCACAGGCAATAGCGAAGTCATCAACATAGAGTGATGACCAAATATTTGATGGAAGACTAGAGGCCAAATCATTAATAGCAAGGAGAAAAAGTGTTGTGCTCAGAACACATCCCTGGGGGACACCTTCAGCTTGGATAAAGTCCGGGGAGAGCACATTATTAACCCGAACACGGAAATGCCTGTCAGTTAAAAAGTTCTTAAGGAAGGATGGTAGATTGCCTCAAAGGCCTAAGGAGTCGGCTTGGGCTAAAATATTATACCTCCAAGTTGTGTCATATGCCTTCTCAAGGTCAAAAAATATGGCAATAACTGAGTGGTTATTCGCAAAGGCATTACGAACATACGTATCTAAGCGTAGTAAGGGGTCTATGGTAGAATGTCCCTTACGAAAGCCATATTGACGAGTGGAGAGATTGTTGTGTGTCTCTAAATGCCACACTAAACGTCTATTTACTAGGCGTTCCATCACTTTGCAAACTGCACTGGTAAGAGCAATGGGACGATAGTGGGAGGCTTCATGTCCCGTAGTGCCTGGTTTGCGGAAAGGGAGAACAATGGCGGATTTCCACAGCTGTGGAAGAACTCCTTGTGACCAAATAAGATTGTAAAGGCGTAATAGGACTGCAAGGGCTGACTGATGTACATGTTGTAGCATACGAATATGAATGTCGTCGGGCCCAGCTGCCGATGATCGGCAAGCTGAGAGTGTTGCCTCCAGTTCTTGAAGTGTAAAAGGCACATTATACTGTTCTTCTCTGAGAGAAGAAAAGTCCAAGGGTGCTAACTCTCTGGCAGACTTTGAGGAAAGAAATGAGGGGCATAGATGGAGTCCCTGAGAAATACGGACCAGATGATTGCCAATTTCATTGGCAACATCTAGTGGGTTTGCTATATCAGCACCGGCAACCCGCAGAACAGGAGCCGGGTCAGGAGAATATTTACCACTCAGTTTTCGTACTTTTTTCCAGACTGCACTCATAGAGGAAGCAGAGGTGATGGTGGAGACATAATATCGCCAGCAAGTGCGTTTAGCGTCACGGATGACACGGCGAGCGATCGCACGCTTCTGCTTAAAATCAAGAAGTCTCTCCGTGGTTCTATTGTACTGGTACCTGCCCCATGCAGCTCGTTTCAAACGTACTGCACGAGCACAAGCAGGAGACCACCAATGCATGCATTTCTGAGAATGCCTGCCCGAAGTTTGGAGTATACAATTAGAAGCTGCGGTTAAAACGGAGGACGAGAAGAGGTGTAAAAGCTCATCGATGGAGGATGAAGAAGGAACCTCTCTAAAAACAGTTAGGTGTGAGTAAAGGTTCCAATTTGCCTGATCAAATTGCCAGCGTGGGATGCGAAGAGGTGGTGAATGTGAAGGGGAAGTAAGAATGATTGGAAAATGATCACTGTCATGTAAGTCCGAGAGAACAGACCAAGTGAAGTCTAATGCGGCGGAGGAAGAGCAGACTGAGAGATCGATGCGAGAGAGAGTGTGAGTCCAAGGATCAAAATGGGTGTGAGTACCTGTATTTAAAACATGGAGGGGGTGGGTGGCAAGAAAAGCCTCTAACTGAATGCCACGGGAATCACAGTGAGACCCCCCCAGAGGAAATGGTGGGCATTAAAATCGCCAAGTAACAGAATCGGTGGCAGTAATGACGAAACAAGAAAGGCAAGATCTGGAATAGATAATGCCCGAGAAGGAGAGAGATATAAAGAACAGAGCGTATACCACCTATGCAAGTGGATACAGGCTGCTGTGTAATGCAGCAAAGTACGAACAAATAGCTGATGGTACGGAATATCAGTGCGTAGAAGAAGGGCACTTTCATTAAAGGTCCCATCAGGAAAAGGATCTGAAGAATACAATAAATTATAGCCTGAGATGGGAGAGATAACAGCAGAGTGTAATTTTGGTTCCTGTAAGCAAACACCAACAGGGGAAAACTGGGAGAGTAACATCTGAAGCTCACCCCGATTACCCCTGAGGCCGCGTATATTCCACTGTAAATAGGCCATGTTTGGCAATGATAAAGATACCTGAAATCCGCAGGTAAGGGTTCCTACGGACTAGAGGGGTTAGAAAAGTCCACATGCGGAGGCAGTGGAAAACGTTCAAACAGCGAAGGAATGGTGCGCTGTGAAGAAAGGAGTTGCGCAGATGAAGCAGAGGAGAGAGAAGGAACGGAGGGTGGATCAGTGTGCATTGATGGCTTGGTCTCTGCAATATATTCAGAGATTGCTTAAAGTGTTTCGGAATTCAGAGACGTCGTATGGGAGACAATATTGGAAATGGTAGGGGGAGAATGAGTAAAGATTGGAACTGTAATGGACTGTACCAAGGTAGGGGGGGGGCGAAAGAGTGGAGGGAACTGGAGAAGCGTGGAAGGGGACAGAAGAGGCAGAAACCTGGGAGGTGGCAGAAGAGGAAGAAACTTGGGAGGGAACAGGGGAGGAAGGTACAGTACGAGGAGGAGGGTGAACCTCTACACTTGTAACAGAGCCAGTGAGAGGGGAAGAACCAGGTACAGAGACAGGGAAGGTAAAATGAGGAGGTGGAAGATGGGTAGGAGGTGTTAATGGACCTTTTTTTGACTTTTGAGAAGTAGAGGGACGATTAGGAGGAGGTGTCATACGAGATCTCGTCGCTACTGAGGCTTGTGAGGGAGAACACGAAGAAGCGAGATCAGACTGAAGCGTTGAAGTAGGGACATCTGAGCCTAGGACAGCAAAAGAATTAGATACAGGAGTGACTATGGGAGAGGTAACCACAGAGGTGGTTGCAGAAGATGGGATCCCATAAGTGGGGGGACGTTTTGAAACACGGGAATAAGAAACACGAGGTAGTCTCCCTTGGAGGCGGAGATGAGAAACTGCCATGGCATAAGGGAGACCTTCTGCCTCTTTGAGGTAACGGATTTCCTGCTCGTTTAAGTAGACTTGACAACGGCAAGAGTACGAAGGGTGAGCCTCATGACAATTAAGGCAAGAGGGAGGTCGATTGCAAGACGTATTAGAATGGTCATCGGCACCACAGACCGGGCATTCGTCGATAGATCTGCAATATTTCGCTGGATGGCCAAATCGCCAGCAATTTCTACACTGTTGCGGTGTAGGGATCACCTTTCGAACTTGTAACCGATGTCCTGCTACATAAACTGAAGATGGGAGTTCACGGCTGTCAAAAGTTAAACGAGCCACATTACTAGGGTATCGTCTCCGTCCGCGGGCAGGAAGAACAGAAGTGTCTACCTTGAGGATTGGGAGATCTTGGAGTTCCAGCTGTTCAAGAATGTCAGTGCCACATGTCTGGAAATTTTGTTGAACTATGGTATGGGGCAGAATGACGGTACCACTACAAGAATTGAGGGAATGATGTTTTTCAATAGTGACAGGAACAGTATCGATATGGGAAAGACGTGAAAGCTCATGAGCCTGGGTAGCATTCTGTACGGTGATGATGCGCATACCGCTCTTAAGAGCATGAAAAGAAATATCTTTACCAACATGGAGTAGGAGTGCCTTGCCAATACTGTGGTCAGAAAGATAGGCAGTAGAGGAAGTCGGTTGTAAAGTGAAGAATTTAGTCCATTGTGCAGTCTGAAACTAAGCGTGGAAAAGTAGTGAAGGATGTGTCGATCTTTTCTGAGAAGAACGAGAAGGTGGAGAAGTATCATCAGCAGGTAATTGTCGTTGGCATTTAGGCGTGGGACCAGAGTTGGTCCGACGTGGAACGGGCCGGCGATTTGAAAATTGCCGCACCGTAGAGGGAGAGGCCGGAAGCATAGTCAGAGGAGAGCGAAGGTCAGATAAATCGAAGGAGTCAGTCGAGGCCTCAGTACCTGAAGCGGGTGAGGAAACAGCACTGGCAAGAGGTACAGAGGCATGAGGAGTGTCCGAAGAGTGGTCCAAAGACGAGGCGGGGTCAGAACGGGGTGCGGTATCAAGAAGGGGCCCAGGGGTAGCAGGTTCATGGACTAGGGCTGCCATGGTTAGGTTACTTCTTTCTTTTTGTTTTTAAGAAAAAAAAAAGAAGAAAATAAAATAAAAATAAAAAAAAGAATAAAAAAAGGGGGGACCGGGGAGGGATAGTTCCTAGGAGGAATGAAAGGGCCAGAAATCTCCCTCCGCGCCCAAGAGGACCTCAGCACCGCAAGTAGCGCAGATGCAGCATGGAACCCGTGCCATACCCTCCCCATCATGCTAGTAAACCGGCAATCCGGGATAGCAACCTCACATATGCCAAGCTACCTCGGTGGACAAAAGAGAGGGCGGCCGGAAATCCGCCACAAAGCATACCTCCTTCGGCCACCACCCCCGGAATCCGAAAGGTGGCTTCCAGAGATACACCCGTCGCCCGAGAGACACCCAAAGCCACCCTCCGGGATACCGGAGAGGGATCGGGACATCCCCAGGCAATCCAGATTCCACGGCAAACTACACCACCCCCAAGAACCTCAACGGAATGGGATGGACCCCGGTACCCTTTCCCCCACCTAGGAACTAGCGTGCCTGTGGAAAAAAAAAAAAAAAATCCCAAAGGCCAAAAAGGAAGGGCAAAAGGGAGGGGTGGGGATAAGGAGGAGGAAAGGAAAAAGGGGAGGATGGGATAGGGAACGGGGAATTGGGGGGTAATTAGGTTTGGTCTGAGGAAGGAGACCGACAGGTCTAATTCCTCAGACCAAGAGCCTCTTCACCACGCCAAGGAGCCCCCCTTGAAGAGGTGTCGATGGTAATAATATGGCTCTGGGCCACATTAAATATCGTGTAGCTATGTAGGTAGGTACAGGTATGTAGCCCAGGCAGACTACATACTTACATTATTATTATAACTGATACTTATACGTATGTGTACCTGTACCTAAGTATGCTTTCACTCAGGACGTCATTTCTTCTAAAAATGGTGTTACATGAGAATGGGAGTGTTTCTTTTTATTTATTCTACTGTATCAACATGGCGACAACTTGTACACAATATAAAGTGACGAAAACCTGACGCGTTTGTCTGGTTTGTTTACGTTGTGTGGGTGGGGTGGGGAGGGCTTCCCTGGCTGGATTCCATACTTCCCAAACCTGACTTCCTACAAATTAAACTCACCTCTCAATCTACATTAAGACTACAAATATTTTAAGGTAAGTAATGGGTGTACTGTTTGTGTATTTTACTTTTTATTGTTTTTAATGCCTAGTTCTATTGCTAAAGTAATATATATTAATGTAAACTTGTTACCTGGCATTTATAAGCCGAAAAAATGGCATTCTGCTTTCCGGTGATGTCTGCTTTCCGGCAGTAGCCTGAAACCTAACCTGCAGTATAAGTGGGGCCCTATTGTACTCTGATAATGATACTTATGTGTACCTGAACTTAAATATACTTACACACTGTGCTGGCATGCAGGTACACATTAAAATCAATAAGTCTCTCTACTCGGTGCCATATAATCTCTTGGGCACATTAAATGTTGTATATTACGTTAATATAGACATTTCCATTAATCCATCCATCCATATTTTTCATAATTATATAAAAACACGCTACGTAACATACAAACATGATACATACACTCACAGTATAAAAACTGACAAATATGAGATTTACACAATACACAAATAACCCGCACATAAAAGACAGAAGCTATCGACGACGTTTCGGTTCGGTGCCTTTTTGTTATTTATAAATATGAGATTTGTTTACCAAGCGTTTGGTTGGAGAGTCAAAGAATTACGTTTACTCTAGTCAAACACCAGTAACTAGAAATTTATTCCTTTCGTATGCCTTCACTCTATCTATAGCTATTCACGACCCTTCTGGGTGTAGCACTTCTTTTTTATGATTATAATAATAATAACTTCTAATAATAATTTGTCAGAGCATCATTTCTTCTAAAAATTACATGAGAATGGAAGTGTTTGTCTTTATTTATTCTACTTTATCAACGTGGAGACAACTTGTACACAATGTAAAGTGTTCATATTATGGTATAATACAAACATGTATGAACGAACACCAGACATTTTCGCCTGGTTTGTTTACATTACATGTGGGTTTGGTGGGGCAGGGAGGGTTGTCTTGGCTGGCTGCCATACCTCCCATACCTGACTTCTACAAATAAAACTCGCCTTTCACCTTACATTAAGACTACAAATATTTTAAGGTAAGTAATGGGTGTACTGTGTGTGTATTATACTTTTTATTGTTATTAATGCCTAGTTCTATTGCTAACTTAATATAAGTTAGTGTAAACTTGTTGTCTGTTATTTATATGCATTTATAAGCATATTTCTGGCAATAGCCTGGAACCTAACTTGCCCTAAAAGTAGGGCACTACTGTACAGTAGGGCCCCACTTATATGGCAGGCCCATTTCTATAACTGTCACTGTTGCAAAATTTTAGAAAAAAAAAAAAAAAAAAAAATTTATCTTATGAAATGATAGAGAATCTTTTCCCGATGCTATCGACACCAGAAGTATGAAATTTGATGGAAACTTACGGAATTACGCTCTCACGAAGTTAGCGATCTCGACAATAGTTACGCATCGGCGATTTCGTGGACTTTGAGCCCTATTTTCAGCCAATTCCACTGTTCCATTTCTTTAGAACTCCATTTGTTCTATTGATTGAGTACAAGAAACCGCCCATTTACCGATTTCAACTACCCAATAAAGTGGTTAGAAATTGGCAATTTGGCCAATTTCACGCAAGTTATAAAAGATGCCAATTTAAAAATGGGGTCCAGAATAAACAATGCAGACATTCCTGGCGCTAAAATAAAATTTTCTTTGTTCATTAGTCACGTCTCCAGGCCCCTCTTATATTACTCTTGCTTTTTATTTTGATTTTTTTATTCACACAAAAAATAGATTTCCTGTTATGCAGACTACTTCATTATTGTAAGAATGATATAAATAATATCAGTGCACTTGTGAAAGAATATTAGACCCACCAGTTGACGTGTATTGGATGCGTGGTGTGATTTGTTTACTCTTGAACATTGGCAAAAATTGAACATTTCTGTTACTTTGAGCTAAATTTCAAGGTCGTTTTCATCGTGAAACTAATCAAAATCAACTCTATTTCTGTAATATGTTTTCCATTCTATCAATTGAGATCGAGAAAATAAGAATAAATCCATAAATACTATACGTAAATACACCTCAAAGTTGGCATTTGAATCCAAAAATAGTCGTCTTTTTTTTTTCATTATGCACTGCGTGCTGCGGGATTTTTTTATACAGCGCACACTGACCACACTGACTCATTCTCTCACAAGTAGGCCTACAAGCTTTCTCCCGCTTGATTTGAAGCTGCTAGAATTTTTGAGTATATATATGTCCGAAACACTGGCTCGTAAGACGTATATATACGGCCGAAACAGTCAAAGGATTAAAGAGGAATACAAGAACATAATATGAAGTATATATATACAGGAGATGGGCAAGTGATGAGCACCACTGTCTTGAAGAATCAGAATCACAGGCAGGAAGATTGGTGCTTATATAGAGGAGGGCCTCTCTTTAGTGAGAACTGTTTCTAAAATCTGTCAGTGATGAGAAGTGGACCAAGAACTCAACAGTGGCTTGATCAATAACAGATTCTTGTCCTCCAGTGGTGTAGCTATAGGTGGGCTAAAGCAAATACTCTTTTTTTCAATTAATGGCTAATTTTCACTATCATACTGACAAGTGACCACAGAAGCATGAAAGTTAAAGAAATTTCACATAAATACTGATAATCATATATTTTTAAAGAGATTATTTCTTTGATTTTTCAGCATCTTATCATTTTTAAGCTACCTCCTCTCCCCAGATCGAAATCCTGGCTGCACTACCGTTGTCCTCTAATCTGGACCAGTACAGCTATCAATGATCCTGAATGCTTCAAAATAAACTTGAAAAATAGTCTGAAAAGGGCTAATCCCTGTAAGAGATTGCTAAGGCTTGAACCTTGGTGCATGCACTTTATAAATTCATTCCCTTGAACACCAGAAAAGCCAGGAATCCAGCAGATGTCATTGTGCTTGCTGCAGAGGCAACACAGCCAGCTTTGAATGTAAACAACAATAGATTGTAATGAACCAAAGAACTGAAGAGCTTGCAATGCATGTTGAAAGTCAGAGATTACCACAAAGGAAGATGTGGGTAGAGCAGTAATACAGGCGATAGTTCTAATTAATGAAAAAACACTGCTTTTAAAATACTAGCCTTATCCAGTACACATCCACGTATCATGTTATCCAGAAAAAACTTCTGCTTATCCTACACCATCAAAGGATTTAGTATTATTACTATTATTATTACAATCAAAAAAAGTACTAAACCCACAAGGGTCACACAGCACTGTCAAAGGATTTAGAGCCATCAATGTATACAGTAGCTGAATATGAATGCAAATTAAAATTCTTAAGGAAGAAGATACACATGTCCATAGCATAAACATGAGATACGAAAACAAACAGGGTGGACAGAAAAAGGGGTAGACTGAGGGAAGCAGTTTAAGTTTGAAAAAGAGATTAAAAGAAAATAAAGAATCCCAATGACTGAAAATGTCAATGATTGAATAAATAATGGCAAATGTGTTTCCTCTTTTGAGTCACCCTACTCTATGGAAGAGGGCCAGCAATTAAAAAAAAAAAATTATGACAATCATTTAGATAAAAGAAAAAAAAGACACTAAGAGGTTACCAGAGGTACAAGGTAATTCAGAGCTTAGGAGTGGTTACTGAGGTAGTTTGAGCATTTAGCAGAATAGAATGACCAAGATGGTGTATAAATCTGGGAAGGAATAAAAGAGGGTTAGGAGATCTTCCTATGAAGTGTCAAATGGAGGGACTAAAAGAGAGATTGAGTGCTAGGGGTTTAAAGCATCCTGTAGACCTGTAGAAGCATGCAAGATCAGTCTGAGTGGAGACAAGTGGTTTTTATGGATTGATGTGCTATTGAAGTGCGAGCAAGGTAACCTTTATTAACCCTTTCCGGGTCGACAGGCCCTCTCAGAGACTTGTTCTCAGGGTCGGCCAAATTTAACCCTTTGACTGTCGCAGGCCCCTTTCTGAAACTGTCCTTCTATGTCGATAAATTTTTGAAAAAAAAAAAAAAAAAAAAAAAAAAAAAAAAAGAGAATCTTTTCCCGATGGTGATGACACCAAAAGTTCGAAATTTGGTCGAAAACTCATGGAATTACGCTCCCGCAAAGTTAGCGGTTTCGGTGACATATGCGTATCGGCGATTTCACCGGCTTTGAACCCTGTTTTCAGCCAATTCTGTTGTTCCAGTTGACCAAACTCATAGGTATTTCTTTAGAACTCCATTTTATACATCAGCTGAGCACAAGAAACTGCCCATTTACCAATTTGAACTACCCAATATTGTGGTCAGAAATTGGCAATTTGGCCAATTTCACGCAAATTAAAAAAGATGCCAATTTCAAAATAGGGTCCAGAATAAACAAGGTAGACATTCTTGGCACTAAAATAACATATCCTCTGTTCATTAGTCACATCTCTAGGCCCCTCTTATATTATTATTGCTTTCTATTTTGATTTTTTATTCATACAAAAAAAATACAAAATTTACTGTTATGCAGACTACTGCATTATTGTAAAAATGGTATAAATAATATCAGTGCACTAGTGAAAGAATATTAGACGCCCCAGTTGACGCGTATTGGACGTGTGGTGTGATTTGTTTACTCCTGAACATTGGTAAAAATTGAACATTTCCACTACTTTGAGCTCAGTTTCAAGGTCGTTTTCATCGTCAAAGTAATGAAAATCATCTCTATTTCTGTAATATGTTTTCCATTTTATCACCTAAGACCATGAAAATGCGAATACAATGATAAATACTATACGGAAATACACCTCAAAGTCGGCGTTTTAATCCAAAAAAACGATCAGTTTTTTTTTTCTCATTACGCACTGTGTGCTGCAGGATTTTTTTTATGTGGTGCACACTGACCACACAGACCCATTCTCTCACGTGTGGGCCTACCAGCTTTCTCCCGCTTGATTTGAAGCCGCTAGAATTATTGAGTATATATGTCAGAAACAGTGGCGCGTAAGACGTATTTATACGGCGTAAACAGTCAAAGGGTTAAAAAAAAAAAATTCTTATGAAAAGATAGAGAATCTTTTCCCGATCATAATGACACCAAAAGTATGAAATTTGATTTAAAATTTACGGAATTATGCTCTCGCGAAGTTAGCGATCTCGACGATGTTTATGCATTGGTGATTTTGCCCACTTTGAGCCCTATTTTCAGCCAATTCCAGTATACTTGTCGACAAAAATCATAACTATTTCGCTAGAAATCCATTTTTTCTATCGAATGAGTACAAGAAACTACCAATTTACAAATTTCAACTATCCAATACAGTACAGTGGTCAGAATTTAGCAATTTTGTCAATTTCACACAAATTTCAAAAGATGCCAATTTCTGAATAGGGTCCAGAATAAACAAGAAAGAAATTCTTGGGACTATAATAACATTTCCTCTGTTCATTAGTCACGTCCCCATGCCCCTCTTGCATTCTTTTGCTTTCCACTTTGAATTTTTATTCTCACAAAAAATAGAAGATTTACTGTTATGCAGACTACTGCATTGGTGTAGAAATGGTATAAATATTATCAGCGCACTTGTGAAAGAATATTAGACTCACCAGTTGACATGTATTGGATGCATAGCATGATTTGCTTACTTTTGAACTTTGGTAAAAATCGAACATTTTTTCTACTTTGAGTGCAATTTCAAGGTAGTTTTCTTTGTAAAACCAGTCAAAATCATCTCAATTTCTGTAATATGTCTTCCATTCTATAAAATGAGACCAGGAAAACTAGAATACAATAATAAATACCATACGAAAATACAGTGCAAAGTCGCTGTTTTAATCCAAAAACACGGTCAAAGTTTTTTTTTCTCATTACGCACTGTGTGCTGCAGGATTTTTTTTATACCACGCACACTGACCACATAGACCCATTCTTTCATATGAAGGTCTACCAGCTTTCTCTCACTAGATTTGAGGGCGCTAGAATTTAGGCGTACTAGTACGTCAAAAACCCTGGTGCGTAAGCTGTACTAGTACGGCTGAAACCCTGAAAGGGTTAACCCTTCGAGGGTTGGTCACATACAAGTGAGTCACTGCAGCCAGGGTCAGTCAAGTACTTGTAAGCCTAAATTCTAGTGCCATCAAATCTGGTGGAAGAAAGCTGGCAGGCTTACATATGAAAGAATGGGTCTGCATTGTCAGTGTGTGCAGTATAAAAAAAAATCCTGAAGCACACAGTGCATAATGAGAAAAAAAAACTCCAACTGTATTTTTGGTTTAAAACAGCAACTTTCTAGTGATTTTTGTCAATGTTCAAGAGTAAACATATCACGCCACGCATCCAATACACATCAACTAGTGAGTCTAATACTCTTTCACAAGTTCGCTGATATCACTTACACTGTTTTTACAATGATGCAGTAGTATACATAATAGAAAACCTTCTATTTTCTGTGAGAATAAAAATTCAAAATGGGAAGCAAAAGTAATGTAAGAGGGGCCTAAAGACGTGACTAATGAAGAGATAAAATGCTATTTTAGTGCCATGAATGTCTGTCTTGTTTATTCTGGACCCTATTTTGAAATTGGCATCTTTTGAAATTTGTGTGAAACTGCCCAAATTGCCAATTTCTGACAACTGTATTGGGTAGTTGAAATTGGTAAATGGGTGGTTTCTTGTGCTCAATTGATAGAACAAAGGGAGTTCTGGCAAAATAGCTATGATTTTAGTCGACTGCAATACTGGAATTGGCTGAAAATAGGGCTCAAAGTGAGCAAAATCGCTGATACGTACAGATCATTGAGACCGCTAACTTCGCAAGAGCACAATTCTGTAAGTTTTCCATCAAATTTCATACTTTTGGTGTCATTATGATTGCAAAAAGATTCTCTTTCATTTCATTGTTTTTTTTTTATTTTTTCAAAAAATTTTCGACCCTGAGAACGAGTTTGGGAGAGGACCTCTCGACCCTCAAAGGGTTAATGGACCCAGGAAAACCAGTTACAGCAGCTGGATTTGAGTCCTGGAAGTTGGAAGTAAGTGTATGCACTCTGGAGGAGGGGGGAGGGATATTGCATTCAGAGGGTCATTTGAATGCTGTCTGTGCACTACTGTCAAGACAGAGTGAATGAGTAATGGTGATTTGTTTCCTTTTTTTTTTTTATGTCACCCTACCTCAGCAGGAGACTGTCGTGAGTTAATCTTAGTTCCTATCTATAATTTTAAATTCTATTTCAATCTCTCATACACATGAATGAAATCTTATTTGCATAATGCAAATCAATTACAGTAGGGCCTCGCTTTATGGCGTTTCGCCTTACGGCGTTCCACTAATACGGTGATTTCAAATTATGACCAAAATTTGCTATACAGCAAGTAGTTTTTCAAATATGGCGCGGCCCACCCGGTTTGTTTACATTCTCCGTGAACACATCTATTACTGTATGTTTGGAAACTGTCCATAATTTCAAATGTTTAAAAGTTATTTCGTATTTTATGTGTATGTACTCTGATAATTATGCTTATGTGTACCTGTACCTAAAAATACTTACACATTGTGCTGGAGTGAGGGTACACATTAAAATCACTAAGTCTCTCTACTCATGATGGTATAGTAATACAGTGGACCCCCGGTTAACGATATTTTTTCACTCCAGAAGTATGTTCAGGTGCCAGTACTGACCGAATTTGTTCCCATAAGGAATATTGTGAAGTAGATTAGTCCATTTCAGACCCCCAAACATACACATACAAACGCACTTACATAAATACACTTACATAATTGGTCGCATTCGGAGGTGATTGTTATGCGGGGGTCCACTGTACAGTGGACCCCCCGTTTACGATATTATTTCATTCCAGAAGTATGTTCAGGTGCCATTACTAAACGAATTTGTTCCCATAAGGAATATTGTGAATTAGATTAGTCCATTTCAGACCCTCAAACATACATGTACAAACGCACTTACATAAATACACTTACATAATTAGTCGCATTGGGAGCTGATCGTAAAGCGGGGGTCCACTGTACTAGGTAATAATCTCTCTTGGGCACATTAAATGTCTTATTTTACAGTAATATAAACATTTTCATTAATCCTTCTATGATATTTTCTTCAAAATTATATAAGAAACATGTTACATAGCATATAAACATTATACATACACCCACAAAATAAAAATTAACAAATAGTATACGATTTGTTTACAAAGCGGTTTTGTAGGAGTGTCGGAAGAATTGCGTTCTCTCTAGTCAAACACTGGGGGATAACTGTAGATAAATATTCCTTTCATATGCCTTCACTCTATATATAGTAATTCACAATCCTTGTGGGTTTAGTGATTATTATGATTATAATAATAATTTGTAATAATAATTTGTAATAATAATAATTTGTAATAATAATAATAATTTGTCAGATCATTCCTTCTAAAAATTACATGAGAATTGAAGTGTTGGCCTTAATTTATTCTGCTGTACCACTGTGGAGACAACTTGTACACAATGTAAGGTGTTTGTATGAATGTTTATGAACCATAACCAGATGCATCGTCTGTTTGTTTACATAGTGGGTGGGGTGGCCAGGCAGGCTTCCCTACCTACCACACGACTTTCTACAAATAAATACTTTTCACCTTTCACCCTACATTAAGACTAAGTAAGTAATGAGTTTACTGTATATGCATTTTATCACTATGAAGCTTTAAGCATCGTCGTAGTATATTATGTGTGGGTGTGGGTGGCCAGGAGGGCTACCACACCTAACTTCTTACAGTAAATACTACTCACCTTTTGCCCTACATTAGGACTATGAATATTTTGAGGTAAATAATGAGTGTACTGTGTGTGTATTTTACTTTTTATTGTTTTTAATGCCTAGTTCTATTGCTAACTTAATATATGTTAGTGTAAACTTATCTGGCATTTATAAGTGGAAAAATGGCGTTCTGCTTTCTGGCAATGTCTGCTTTTCGGCAGTAGCCTGAAACCTAACCTGCTGTGTAAGTGGGGCCCTACTGTATGCCAGAAAATTTTTTAAAGACTGTATATGCATTATGGATTTAATGTGCATGCAAATGAAATATTAGATAGAGGAGTCAGGAAATACAAGTGGCCCAATGAGACATACTACATATTGTTTCAATGCATATAATTAATAATGGAAGTTTATCCCAATGTTTTACACTCACAATATCCACAGTACCTGCCCTCTCAATGAGAATATGCATAGATAGTACTATTAATACACAGATAACTGAAGAAATAAAAGCATCAACAAAAAACTCATTTTAATTCAACACTTATCTTGTTCAACTACAGTGGAACCCCAGTTTTCACCTTTAATCCGTTCCAGGAGGTCGGCCGAAAACTGATTTGTACGAAAACTGAAGTAATATTTCCCACAAGATATAACGCAAATTCAATTAATCTGTTCCAAACGCCCAAAAATACACCTACCATCCGACTTACGACCTGCTCGGTTTACGACCACTCGACTTACGACCGTGTTTTTTATGCCAAATTTCTGGGAAATAAACAACTATTTGTGTTGTACACAGTGTTTATTCTAAACATCCAGGCCATGGGAAAACCTGGGTAGCCACAACCACTCAAGAGGGAGAGGTTTTTTAGTGCCAGGAAGGAAAAAAAACTGGCAGGAAATGGCAGAAATCGTACACCAAATCCAGTCATTCCTGGAGTGGAACCACAGTCGATGGCCTCCAGTCCAAACCAACAGATACAGATACTAATGCTGGAAAAAAAATCCCCCCCCCCAGTACCAACAATACCACCAGTCCGATGACATTCTTCTTTGCAAATATACAGGCAACAAACAGCCAGCAACAAACAACAAAATACCTTTCATCCGTGGACTGCTTGCAGAGGCAAAGGCAATGTTCGCGGCTTTCACTGAGACCCACATAAAGGATCACTTGGACAACGAAATATGGATCCCAGGTTACAACCTATACAGATGTGACAGAGTGAACAGGCAAAAGGGGGGGGGGTGGCCTGTACATTGCAGAGTCACTTGTTTGCACAGAACAGCTTAATGCCTCAAATGATGTAGTGGAAGTTTTAGCAGTAAAGGTCGAGAACCAAAACCTAGTCATTGTGGTAGTCTACAAGCCTCCGGATGCAACATCCCAGCAATTCCAGGAACAGCTGTTAAAAATTGACCACTGTCTGGAAAATCTTCCAGCTCCTGCACCCAACATCTTGCTCCTGGGGGATTTCAACTTAAGGCACCTAAAGTGGAGGAATATAGCAAATAATATTGTTGCAGTAATAACACCGGAGGCAGCTCTGATGAAAACTCACACTCACACGAGCTTTTAAATCTCTGCACAAAATTCAATTTAAACCAGCAAATAATAGAGCCTACTAGACTGGAGAATACACTAGACCTCATCTTCACTAACAATGATGATCTGATAAGAAATGTCACCATATCAAAAACAATATACTCAGATCACAACATAATTGAGGTTCAGACATGTATGCGTGGAGCCCCAGACCAACATAATGAGATTAGTCACGAGGGAGCATTCACCAAATTCAACTTCAATAACAAAAACATAAAGTGGGACCAAGTAAACCAAGTCCTAACCGATATAAGCTGGGAAGATATATAAGCAACACAGACCCCAACTTATGCCTAGAACAGATTAACTTGGTGGCACTCGATGTATGCACAAGGCTTATTCCTCTAAGAAAAAGGAGGAGTAGATGTAAAATAGAAAGAGACAGGCGCTCCCTTTACAGGCGACGGAAAAGAATAACAGAGCGGCTAAAAGAGGTCAATATATCTGAAATGCGTAGGGAGACACTGGTCAAGAGAAATAGCAAGCATCGAACTTAAGCTAATGGAATCTTACAGGAGTCAGGAATTGCGGGAAGAACTAAAAGCCATAAATGAAATCGAAAGAAACACAAAAAAATATTTCTTCTCCTATACCAAATCAAAGTCGAGAACAACGTCCAGTATTGGGCCCCTACTTAAACAAGATGGGTCCTACACAGATGACAGCAAGGAAATGAGTGAGCTACTCAAGTCCCAATATGACTCAGTTTTTAGCAAACCGCTAACCAGACTGAGAGTCGAAGATCAAAATGAATTTTTTATGAGAGAGCCACAGAATTTGGTTAACACAAGCCTATCTGATGTTATCCTGACGCCAAATGACTTCGAACAGGCGATAAATGACATGCCCATGCACTCTGCCCCAGGGCCAGACTCGTGGAACTCCGTGTTCATCAAGAACTGCAAGAAGCCCCTATCACGAGCCTTTTCCATCCTATGGAGAGGGAGCATGGACACGGGGGTCGTCCCACAGTTACTAAAAACAACAGACATAGCCCCACTCCACAAAGGGGGCAGTAAAGCAACAGCAAAGAACTACAGGCCGATAGCACTAACATCCCATATCATAAAAATCTTTGAAAGGGTCCTAAGAAGCAAGATCACCACCCATCTAGAAACCCATCAGTTACACAGCCCAGGGCAACATGGGTTTAGAACAGGTCGCTCCTATCTGTCTCAACTATTGTCTCACTACGACAAGGTCCTAGATGCACTAGAAGACAAAAAGAATGCAGATGTAATATATACAGACTTTGCAAAAGCCTTCGACAAGTGTGACCATGGCGTAATAGCGCACAAAATGCGTGCTAAAGGAATAACAGGAAAAGTCGGTCGATGGATCTATAATTTCCTCACTAACAGAACACAGAGAGTAGTCGTCAACAGAGTAAAGTTCGAGGCAGCTACGGTGAAAAGCTCTGTTCCACAAGGCACAGTACTGGCTCCCATCTTGTTCCTCATCCTCATATCCGACATAGACAAGTATGTCAGCCACAGCACTGTGTCTTCCTTTGCAGATGACACCCGAATCTGCATGACAGTGTCTTCCATTGCAGACACTGCAAGGCTCCAGGCGGACATCAACTAAATCTTTCAGTGGGCTGCAGAAAACAATATGAAGTTCAACAATGAGAAATTTCAATTACTCAGATATGGTAAACACGAGGAAATTAAATCTTCATCAGAGTACAAAACAAATTCTGGCCACAAAATAGAGCGAAACACCAACGTCAAAGACCTGGGAGTGATCATGTCGGAGGATCTCACCTTCAAGGACCATAACATTGTATCAATCGCATCTGCTAGAAAAATGACAGGATGGTTAATGAGAACCTTCAAAACTAGGGATGCCAAGCCCATAATAACACTCTTCAGGTCACTTGTTCTATCTAGGCTGGAATATTGCTGCACACTAACAGCACCTTTCAAGGCAGGTGAAATTGCTGACCTAGAAAATGTACAGAGAACTTTCACGGCGCGCATAACGGAGATAAAACACCTCAATTACTGGGAGCGCTTGAGGTTCCTAAACCTGTATTCCCTGGAACGCAGGCGGGAGAGATACATGATTATATACACCTGGAAAATCCTGGAGGGACTAGTACCGAACTTGCACATGAAAATCACTCACTACGAAAGCAAAAGACTTGGCAGACGATGCAACATCCCCCCAATGAAAAGCAGGGGTGTCACTAGCACGTTAAGAGACCATACAATAAGTGTCAGGGGCCCGAGACTGTTCAACTGCCTCCCAGCATACATAAGGGGAATTACCAACAGACCCCTGGCAGTCTTCAAGCTGGCACTGGACAAGCACCTAAAATCGGTTCCTGACCAGCTGGGCTGTGGCTCGTACGTTGGTTTGCGTGCAGCCAGCAGTAACAGCCTGGTTGATCAGGCTCTGATCCACCAGGAGGCCTGGTCACAGACCAGGCCGCGGGGGCGTTGACCCCCGGAACTCTCTCCAGGTAAACCTTACAGTATAAAGTACAGTACTAACAGCATAAAAAGAAAAGTAAAACATGAAATACCAAAATAAAACAATAAAATAAAGTCATTAGAAAAATGTGATGTTGATATTCAGTAGTAAAGTTCGACTTACGACCGGTTTCTCGGAACCGAACTCGGTCTTAAGTTGGATGGTAGGTGTATTAACAAAAAATACATTTTATGGAGAATAACTATAGTTTTACATACAGAAAAGAATGAGAAATATAAATGACTAATGAAATGGATAAATGAACATTTAACATCACTTTTACCTTTATTGAAGACTCTTGTTGGTGTATGTTAGGGTGATATTTCTACACAAAACTTTGCACCTCACTCCACTTTGCACAAATGTCCTTAATTGCTGAAGAAAGCATGTTCTCCCCTCTCTCTTCCTCCTCCTCTGAAGCAATTTCTTCAGCTAAGGTCTTCTGTTCCAGATGAAGGTCTTTCAGCTCTTCAGTGGTTAGCTCTTCCCTGTGGTCGTCCACCAACTCTTCCACATCCTGGCCACTCACCGCCAACTCTATGAACTTCCCCAAAGACACAATAGATTCCACAACAGGCAAAAGGTCGTCAGGGTCAGCCTCAAACCTTTCAAAATCCTTCTGGAGGACACATTCTGGCTCACTGAACGAGTAATAAAGGCAGACCGAGTCATGAATGTATGAGTGGCTGCGTCCCGCAGGCAGGCGGACACATCTGGTACGGACGATTTCTGAGTGGATGTACAAAAACGGGGAAAATTTCGCCAAAAAATGTGGTCGAAAACTGAACTGTATGATAACTGGAGCAGATGAAAACTAGGGTTCCACTGTATTTTCTAATGACTTGAATACTTTTTCTGTAATGAATTCACCAAATGGAAACATATTAACCCGTAAATGGTCCAAGCAGATCTACGTTCACATGTGTAGTGCTACAAAAGTAGATCTACGTTTTTTTTACATATTTTCAAATATAAAAAAAAAAAAGTAGATCAAAGTTTTTTTACACATTTTCAAATGTAAAAAAACAAAAAGATCTACTTTTTTTACATACTTTCAAATGTTGAAAAAACGTATATATACGTTTGGACCGTTTACGGGTTAATAAGCAATATCTCTCTACTGATCAACAGAAATACATTATTTGGAAAGCTTAAGCACCACCTTACTTTATAATCTTACCTGTTTAATACTGTCCATTATAGCTAGAGAATTAACTGTTCTGTTCTCCTTGAACTTGTGGCAAAAAGAAGTATGGAGAAGGTGTGCTGCTCTACCTGCAAATACTCGAGTGAAACAGACATGGGACAAGTATGGAGCAGTGGGTACAGTTAAACAAACAAACGAACAAAAAAAAAAAAGGGGGGGGGGTTCAACAAGTCATAAAGCACTACATCCTGTTCTAACTTGGATGGGTAGGTCAAATTTTTGAAGGATGAATATATTATTTTTAAGATTTCTTTGAAAGACAAAATTAAAATCTAGATACTGAGTTTTTTTTTATAACCAGTTCATAGAATGTAGGAAGGCCCCACTTTACAGCACTTCACTTTACTGCGTTAGTTAATATAGCAGTTGTTCAATTATACCTATTATTTATTCAGACTTTCTACAATACATATACAGTGGACCCCCGCCTTACGATATTAATCCATTCCTGAGAGCTCATCGTAAGCCGAAATTATCGTTAGCCGAATTAATTTTCCCCATAAGAAATAATGGAAATTAAATTAATCCGTTCCTGACACCCCAAAGTATGAATTTTTTTTTTTTTTTTACCACATGAAATATTAATTTTAATACAAATTGAAGACGACATGCACAATTACTACTCTACTAAGAATAGAATACATGACACTTACCTTTATTGAAGATCTGGTGGTGATTGATAGGATGGGAGGGGGGGTGTGTGTGGAAGTTATTGTTTAGAAGGGGAATCCCCTTCCATTAGGACTTGAAGTAGCAAGTCCTTTTCTGGGGTTACTTCCCTTCTTCTTTTAATGCCACTAGGACCAGCTTGAGAGTCACTGGACCTCTGTCGCACAACAAATCTGTCCATAGAGCTATGTACCTCCCATTCCTTCAAGACTTTCCTAAAATGGGCCATAACATTGTCACTGTACAGGTTGCCAACACGGCTTGCAGTAGCTGTGTCAGGGTGATTTTCATCTGTAAAGGTTTGCCGTTCAGCCCACTTTGCACACATTTCCTTAATCTCTCTTTTCAATTCCATAATAATTCTCGCCCTTTTTACCACAGGGATGGCACTAGAAACTTTCTTGGGGTCCATGGTGACTTATTTTGCAGTTACAAGCACTAAAAACACTTGGATAATGTGAAATGTACCGAATGTATGTGTAGATGCGACCGCACTGGCTGGCTTGTAAACACTGGCGCTGAGGCCACACGTGGAACGTGTCCCAGACGAAACACGTAAGGCGAGTTTTTTATCGTGAGGCGAGGCAAAATTTTTGCATTCAAATGCTTTGTATGGCAGATTTAACGTAACGCGATGCGTTTGTAAGGCGGGGGTCCACTGTATTTACCACTCGCAATAAGCTAAGGACAAAAATATTCAAAGGTAAGTTGCGTGTACTAGACATGTATAAGCATTTTTTAGGCCTAGCTCTATTGCTCACTTAATATATGATAGTTTAAACATGTTATCAGGCTTTTGTACACATTTAAAAGTGAAAAAAGGCTATGAGTCACTTTACAGCAATTTTCACTGTACAGCAAAAATAGCTATAAAGAATCTAACCTGCTGTTTAAGTGGGGCCCTCCTTTATCCGAATTCAACTAAATATATTTTAAGTTTGGCCAGGTATTGGTTAAACTTTCTCTATTGCCAGGCATCAGCACTGACCATACATGTCTTGATAACTACCAGAGAAAAAAAACAGCATATGTCATAAAGAAGCTATTACATTATTACTTATTTCTTGATAAAGTCCCAAGTGGTTAAAACCTCGCAAAAATAACAAGTTCTTCTTTGCTATATGTGTTTATAGTACTATATGTTGACATCATCACATATCCACAGAGTGCATGAAAAGATGGTATGGTTATGAACAAATAGATGATGTTTGAGATGTGCAAATGTACATTCATGTGAATCTGAAGGTGGAAGGAACCAATTCCAACATATAACAAAGCAGGTCTCCTTTCCAAAATATGGTACTATATACCCCAAATGGCACTAATTACACTATACAACTCCCTAATCTACCATTACCTCACCCATGGTATTTGTGCTTGGGATCTACTCTTCTAATCACTTGAAACCATTAACCCTTTCAGGGTCCGTCCCGTAGATCTACGGCTTTTCGGTGAGTGTCCAAACCGTAGATCTACGCCAAAATTCTAGCGCCGTCAAATTTAGCGCGAAAGCGCTCATAGGCCTACATGTGAGAGAATGGGTCTGCGCCATGGGTGTGCGCTGTAAACAAAAAATCTAGGCGCCTGCATAGCATTGTGGGAACGCTGGCTCATTCACCCTTGTTCACCATGCCTCGTCGCAAGTCAGCTCTCACTCCCCGGAAAATTGGGACTCTCCTCTTCCTGTCTGATAGTTCTGACACTGATGGAAGTGGAAATGAAGACGAATTCTACGGCTTTGATAAGTTAGTGACCAAAAATAATGACCAGGATATCGATAATAGTGCAGAAAACCCCGACGATCCTCGACCTTCTACCTCTGGTGTGGGCACTCGTGACTCACGGTCGGGTGTTCCTAAACGTAAGAGAAAACTAATATTTTCCCGTGGCCAGGCCTCTGACTTCAGTAATGACGATGATTCTGACGTGGATTGTGATTTTATTGCGCTCGACGATCATTCGAGTAGTGATAGTGAGGAAACATATTCACCAGTGAAGCGTCGGTATGTTCGCCGCCGCATGTGCTCGGGTAGTGTACCCTATGCTGTGCCCAGGGGACGGAGTACATCCCGTGGCCCTACACCCGTTTTAGGTAGTGATAGTGAGGATGATGTGGCTACACTTGGCATGGATGGGCCACAGGCATCAGTGGATGGTGTTAGTGGTGCTGGTGGTGGTAGTGGCACCGCCATGCGTGACTCACTGTGCCACGCGGGGACCCACGCTGCTGACTCGTCAGTTCAAGGACAAAGTGGAGCGTCAGCCACCAGCCCGCCACAACCACAACCACCCGTACAACCAGCCTATGATGTCCAGTATCCACCAGCAAACCGTATGTGGGATTGGCAGCAAAATCCAAATTTTGTTCCCAGCCCTCACCACTTTGACAACTCTCAAAGTGGAATTCTACCTACCTGTCCCCTTGGAACCACGGCCAATGAACTGGAATTCTTTGAATTATTCTTTGACCAGCCATTGATGGAAATTATTGCCAGGGAAAGTAATAAGTATTTTCAGTACACCATGGCAAATATGATCTTATCACCACAGTCAAGACTACACAGGTGGAAAGAGACGACTGTTGCAGAAATGTATTTGCTTTTTGCAACAATAATGCTTATGCCTCACGTCTATAAGCATAATATAAAAGCATACTGGTCCACAGATTGGCTAATTTGTACCCCATCCTTCAGTGAAATAATACCAGTGAACAGGTTTATCTTACTGTTACGTATGTTGCACTTCTCTGACAAAACCAGGCCTGACAGAAGTGACAGGTTATACAAGATTAGAAATGTTTTCATGTATCTCAAACAAAAGTTCAGGATATACTTTTATCCATTCAAGAATCTTGTAATTGACGAGTCTTTGATTTTGTTCAAAGGTAGACTGTCATTCAAGCAGTATATACCGAGCAAGAGGAACCGCTTTGGTATAAAATTGTTTGTACTCTGTGATTGTGATAGTGGCCTGGTGTTGGATATTGTTGTATACACGGGTAGTAAAACATTGAAAGATACCAAGATGTTATTGGGTATCTCAGGTGACGTAGTGAGAAACATGATGGCACCTTATCTTGGTAAGGGCCATACATTATATACCGATAACTGGTACACAAGCCCATTACTCAGTGATTTCATGCGAGTGAACAAGACAGATGTGTGTGGCACAGTGCGTTCTAATCATAAACATATGCCCAGGCTCAACGCAGGTGTTCGTGGTGATGACGTGCAGGTGTTTACTGCCAATGACATCATGGCATTACGGTGGCATGACAAACGAGATGTCACATTGTTGACAACCATTCACCGTAATGAAATGCAAGACAGTGGCAAAGTTGATCGAGTGACTAATGAACGTATTCGAAAACCAGTGTCAGTGATTGATTATACACAAAACATGCGCTTGGTTGACAAGTGTGACATGCAGATTGGTTTTGTTGACTGTGTTCGTAAGAGTTACAAGTGGTACATGAAACTTTTCTTCCATCTCATGGACATTTCAATGCTGAATGCATATAATATGTACCAAATAAAGACTGGTAACAGACCACCGTATGGTGAATTTTGTTTGTCTGTTGTCAGACAACTCATAATGAAGTACCAGGTAACAACACCTGCAATACAACATGGTCCTCGAATTCATCACAATATACCCAAGCGTTTGAGGAGAGAAGGTGATCATTTCATAATACAGCTTCCTTCAACTCAAAAGAAATTTGCTCAGAAGAGATGCATTGTCTGTGCACAAACAAAACGACGGCAACAAAGATGCAAAGACACTCGGTTTATGTGTGAGGAATGTAAGGTGCCTCTGTGCATGGTGCCTTGTTTCAAGGAGTTCCACAAGCTCCAGCAGTTCTAAAACCATGTCCAGTGATTGTAAATATGTAAATACTGTATATGATAGAACATTAGTATTATACAATATTTGTGCATGTTTATTGTAATAAACAACAGTGGTAAACAATAATATGATAATAACTTTAGTCCTTGGCCCTCTTCTCTTTCTCCTATACATAAATGACCTTCCAAATGCTTCGCAATTACTCAAACCCACACTATTTGCAGATGACACTACATACGTCTTCTCTCACCCGAGCCCAGTCACGCTAGCCAATACTGTAAATACCGAATTACAGAAAATATCTACCTGGATGAGGACTAACAAACTTACACTAAACATTGACAAAACCTACTTCATTCAGTTTGGTAACAGAGCTACAGATGTCCCTCTTAACATAATGATAAACGGATCACCTATCACAAAACTAACAGGGAAAATTCTTAGGAATCCACCTTGATAATAGACTCAAATTTCATACACATATACAACAAATTTCTAAGAAAATTTCCAAGACTGTAGGCATACTATCGAAGATACGGTACTATGTTCCACAGTCAGCCCTCCTGGCCCTATATCACTCTCTTATTTACCCCTATCTCACCTAT
>NC_091350.1:27803407-27822304 GCF_038502225.1 Cherax quadricarinatus | reverse complement strand
AGCATTGTTCCCCACAGGAGACAGTATTGTTTCCTCAGGAGACTGTATTGTTTCCCCCAGGAGACAGTATTGTTTCCACCAGGAGACAGTATTGTTTCCCCCAGGAGACAGTATTGTTTCCCCAGGAGACAGTATTGTTTCCCCTAGGAAACAGTATTGTTCCCACCAGGAGAGAGTATTGTTCCCCCCAGGAGACAGTATTGTTTCTCCAGGAGACAGTATTGTTTCCCCCAGGAGGCAGTATTGTTTTCCCCAGGAGACAGTATTGTTCCCACCAGGAGACAGTATTGTTTCCCCCAGGAGACAGTATTGTTTCCCCCGGAGAGAGTATTGTTTCCCCCAGGAGACAGTATTGTTCCCACCAGGAGACAGTATTTTTCCCCCAGGAGACAGTATTGTTTCCCCCAAGAGACAGTATTGTTTCCCCCAGGAGACAGTATTGTTTCCCCCAGGAGACAGTATTGTTTCCCCAGGAGACAGTATTGTTCCCACCAGGAGACAGTATTGTTCCCCCCAGGAGACAGTATTGTTTCCCCCAGGAGACAGTATTGTTTCCCCCAGGAGACAGTATTGTTCCCACCAGGAGACAGTATTGTTCCCCACAGGAGACAGTATTGTTTCCCCAGGAGACAGTATTGTTTCCCCCAGGAGGCAGTATTGTTCCCACCAGGAGACAGTATTGTTTCCCCCAGGAGACAGTATTGTTTCCCCAGGAGACAGTATTGTTTCCCCCAGGAGACAGTATTGTTCCCACCAGGAGACAGTATTGTTCCTCCCAGGAGACAGTATTGTTTCCCCAGGAGACAGTATTATTTTCCCCCGGAGACAGTATTGTTTCCCCCAGGAGACAGTATTGTTCCCACCAGGAGACAGTATTGTTTCCCCCAGGAGACAGTATTGTTTCCCCCAAGAGACAGTATTGTTCCCACCAGGAGTCAGTATTGTTTACCCCAGGAGACAGTATTTTTTCCCCCAGGAGACAGTATTGTTCCCCCCAGGAGACAGTATTGTTTCCCCCAGAAGACAGTATTGTTTCCCCAAGGAGACGGTATTGTTTCCCCCAGGAGACACTATTTTTCCCCCCAGGAGACAGTATTGTTTCCCTCAGGAGACAGTATTGTTTCCCCCAGGAGACAGTATTGTTCCCACCAGGAGACAGTATTTTTCCCCCCAGGAGACAGTATTGTTTCCCCAGGAGACAGTATTGTTTTCCCCAGGAGACAGTATTGTTTCCCCCAGGAGACAGTATTGTTCCCACCAGGAGACAGTATTGTTTCCCCCAGGAGACAGTATTGTTTCCCCAGGAGACAGTATTGTTTCCCCCAGGAGACAGTGTTGTTCCCACCAGGAGACAGTATTGTTTCCCCCAGGAGACAGTATTGTTCCCCCCAGGAGACAGTATTGTTCCCTCCAGGAGGCAGTATTGTTTCCCCCAGGAGACAGTATTGTTCCCACCAGGAGACAGTATTGTTTCCCCCAGGAGACAGTATTGTTTCCCCTAGGAGACAGTACTGTTTTCCCAGGAGACAGTATTGTTTCCCCCAGGAGACAGTATTGTTTCCCCCAGGAGACAGTTTTGTTTCACCCAGGAGACAGTATTGTTTCCCCCAGGAGACAGTATTGTTTCCCCTAGGAGACAGTATTGTTTCCCCCAGGAGAGAGTATTGTTTTCCCCAGGAGACAGTATTGTTTCCTCCAGGAGACAGTATTGTTTCCCCCAGGAGACAGTATTGTTTCCCCCAGGAGACAGTATTGTTCCCCCCAGGAGACAGTATTGTTTCCCCCAGGAGACAGTATTGTTTTTCCCCCAGGAGACAGTATTATTTCCCCCAGGAGACAATATTGTTTCCCCCAGGAGACAGTATTGTTCCCCCCAGGAGACAGTATTGTTTCCCCCGGGAGACAGTATTGTTTATCCCAGGAGACAGTATTGTTTCCCCCAGGAGACAGTATTGTTCCCCCCAGGAGACAGTATTGTTCCCCCCAGGAAACAGTATTGTTTCCCCCAGGAGACAGTATTGTTTTTCCCCAAGGAGACAGTATTGTTTTTCCCCCCAGGAGACAGTATTGTTTTCCCCTAGGAGACAGTATTGTTTTTCCCCCAGGAGAGAGTATTGTTTCCCCCAGGAGACAGTATTGTTTCCCCCAGGAGACAGTATTGTTTTCCCCCAGGAGACAGTATTGTTTTCCCCCCAGGAGACAGTATTGTTTTCTCCTAGGAGACAGTATTGTTTTTCCCCCAGGAGAGAGTATTGTTTCCCCCAGGACACAGTATTGTTTCCCCCAGGAGACAGTATTGTTTTTCCCCCAGGAGACAGTATTGTTTTTCCCCCAGGAGACAGTATTGTTTTTCCCCCAGGAGACAGTATTGCTTTCCCCCCAGGAGACAGTATTGTTTTCCCCCAAGAGACAGTATTGTTTTCCCCCAGGAGACAGTATTGTTTTTCCCCCCAGGAGACAGTATTGTTTTTCCCCCCATTAGACAGTATTGTTTCCCCCAGGAGACAGTATTGTTTCCCCCAGGAGACAGTACTGTTTTCCCAGGAGACAGTATTGTTTCCCCCAGGAGACAGTATTGTTTCCCCCAGGAGACAGTATTGTTTCCCCCAGGAGACAGTATTGTTTCCCCCAGGAGACAGTATTGTTTCCCCCAGGAGACAGTATTGTTTCCCCCAGGAGACAGTATTGTTTTCCCCAGGAGACAGTATTGTTTCCCCCAGGAGACAGTATTGTTTCCCCCACTAGACAGTATTGTTTCCCCCAGGAGACAGTATTGTTCCCCCCAGGAGGCAGTATTGTTTCCCCCAGGAGACAGCATTGTTTTTCCCCAGGAGACAGTATTATTTCCCCCAGGAGACAGTATTGTTTCCCCCAGGAGACAGTATTGTTCCCCCTGGAGACAGTATTGTTTCCCCCGGGAGACAGTATTGTTTAACCCAGGAGACAGTATTGTTTCCCCCAGGAGACAGTATTGTTCCCCCCAGGAAACAGTATTGTTTCCCCCAGGAGACAGTATTGTTTTTCCCCCAGGAGACAGTATTGTTTTTCCCCCCAGGAGACAGTATTGTTTTCCCCTAGGAGACAGTATTGTTTTTCCCCCAGGAGAGAGTATTGTTTCCCCCAGGAGACAGTATTGTTTCCCCCAGGAGACAGTATTGTTTTCCCCAGGAGACAGTATTGTTTTTCCCCCCAGGAGACAGTATTGTTTTTCCCTAGGAGACAGCATTGTTTTTCCCCCAGGAGAGAGTATTGTTTCCCCCAGGAGACAGTATTGTTTCCCCCAGGAGACAGTATTGTTTTTCCCCCTGGAGACAGTATTGCTTTCCCCCCAGGAGACAGTATTGTTTTCCCCCAGGAGACAGTTTTGTTTTCCCCCAGGAGACAGTATTTTTTTTCCCCCAGGAGACAGTATTGTTTTTCCCCCCAGGAGACAGTATTGTTTTTCCCCCAGGAGACAGTATTGTTTTTCCCCCCAGGAGACAGTATTTTTTCCCCAGGAGACAGTATTGTTTCCCCCCGGAGACAGTATTGTTTTTCCCCCAGGAGACAGTATTGTTTCCCCCCAGGAGACAGTATTGTTTTTCCCCAAGGAGACAGTATTGTTTTTCCCCCCAGGAGACAGTATTGTTTTTCCCCCCAGGAGACAGTATTGTTTCCCCCGGGAGACAGTATTGTTTTTCCCCCTGGAGACAGTATTGTTTTTCCCCCAGGAGACAGTATTGTTTTTCCCCCAGGAGACAGTATTGTTTTCCCCCCAGGAGACAGTATTGTTTTACCGCCCAGGAGACAGTATTGTTTTTCCCCAGGAGACAGTATTGTTTTCCCCCTAGGAGATAGTATTGTTTTCCCCCCAGGAGACAGTATTGTTTTAACCCAGGAGACAGTATTGTTTTTCCCCTCATGAGACAGTATTGTTTTCCCCCCAGGAGACAGTATTGTTTTTCCCCCCAGGAGACAGTATTGTTTTTCCCCCCAGGAGACAGTATTGTTTTTCCCCCAGGAGACAGTCGTGTTTTCTCCCCAGGAGACAGTATTGTTTTTCCCCCAGTATTGTTTTCCCCCCAGGAGACAGTATTGTTTTTCCCCCAGGAGACAGTATTGTTTTTCCCCCAGGAGACAGTATTGTTTTTCCCACCAGTAGACAGTATTGTTTTTCCCCCAGGAGACAGTATTGTTTTTCCCCCCAGGAGACAGTATTGTTTTTCCCCCAGGAGACAGTACTGTTTTCCCCCCCTGGAGACAGTATTGTTTTTCCCCCTAGGAGACAGTATTGTTTTTTCCCCCAGGAGACAGTATTGTTTTTCCCCCCAGGAGACAGTATTGTTTTTCCCCCCAGGAGACAGTATTGTTTTTCCCCAGGAGACAGTATTGTTTTCCCCCTAGGAGACAGTATTGTTTTCCCCCCAGGAGACAGTATTGTTTTAACCCAGGAGACAGTATTGTTTTTCCCCTCAGGAGACAGTATTGTTTTCCCCCCAGGAGACAGTATTGTTTTTCCCCCAGGAGACAGTATTGTTTTTCCCCCCAGGAGACAGTATTGTTTTTCCCCCAGGAGACAGTATTGTTTTCCCCCAGGAGACAGTATAGTTTGTCCCCCAGGAGACAGTATTGTTTTCCCCCCAGGAGACAGTATTGTTTTTCCCCCAGGAGACAGTATTGTTTTTCCCCCCAGGAGACAGTATTGTTTTTCCCCAGGAGACAGTATTGTTTTTCCCCCCAGGAGACAGTATTGTTTTCCCCCCTGGAGACAGTATTGTTTTTCCCCAGGAGACAGTATTGTTTTCCCCCAAGGAGACAGTATTGTTTTCCTCCCAGGAGACAGTATTGTTTTCCCCCCAGGAGACAGTATTGTTTTACCCCAGGAGACAGTATTATTTTTCCCCAGGAGACAGTATTGTTTTTCCCCCCAGGAGACAGTATTGTTTTCCCCCCAGGAGACAGTATTGTTTTTCCCCCCAGGAGACAGTATTGTTTTCCCCCCAGGAGAGAGTATTGTTTGACCCCCAGGAGACAGTATTGTTTTTCCCCCCAGGAGACAGTATTGTTTCCACCAGGAGACAGTATTGTTTCCTTCAGGAGACAGTATTGGTTCCCCCAGGAGACAGTATTGTTTCCCCCAGGAGACAGTATTATTTCCCCCCAGGAGACAGTATTGTTTTCCCCCCAGGAGAGAGTATTGTTTTTCCCCCCAGGCGACAGTATTGTTTCCCCCCAGGAGACAGTATTGTTTCCCCCAGGAGACAGTATTGTTTTTCCCCCCAGGAGAGAGAATTGTTTTTCCCCCCAGGAGACAGTATTGTTTTCCCCCCAGGAGAGAGTATTGTTTTTCCCCCCTGGAGACAGTATTGTTTCCCCCAGGAGACAGTATTGTTTCCCCCAGGAGAGAGTATTGTTTCCCCCTGGAGACAGTAATGTTTCCCCCCAGGAGACAGTATTGTTTTTCCCCCCAGGAGAGAGTATTGTTTTTCCCCCAGGAGACAGTATTGTTTCCCCCCAGGAGACAGTATTGTTTGCCCCAGGAGAAAGTATTGTTTCCCCCAGGAGACAGTATTGTTTCCCCCCAGGAGACAGTATTGTTTTCCCCCCAGGAGAGAGTATTGTTTTTCCCCCCAGGAGACAGTATTGTTTCCCCCCAGGAGACAGTATTGTTTGCACCAGGAGACAGTATTGTTTTTCCCCCCAGGAGACAGTATTGTTTCCCCCCAGGAGACAGTATTGTTTGCACCAGGAGACAGTATTGTTTTTCCCCCCAGGAGAGAGTATTGTTTTTCCCCCCAGGAGACAGTATTGTTCCCCCAGGAGACAGTATTGGAATCTAAGAACATCAGGAGTAAACCTGCTTAAGCGTTTATATCAGTGGGATGAACAGGATTCACTCCCACGGTGTAATTGTCATAGAACTACCAGCGTGTTATCACCATTGTAAAGCAGAGTTATAAAGACTCTCCAACTAGAATATTGGTTGCAGTTAGAGGCCACTACCAACCTTCCCTGTCTCATGGTTGAAGAACTGTTATTACTCTATTGTTCATTGACTGATGTGAGAGACTGAGTGATCAACAACTCTCATTCAATTGTTACAACCTTTATTAAGGTTTTTCATCATATAAACCTTGATAGTTGACGAACACAAATAGAAACATCATCCTGTTTCTATTGTAAATTTGTGAGTGTGTTGTGAATTGTTCCATAAACACTGTAAATGATTTTTTTATTTATAAATTTTGAATTGCATTAAGTTTTGCGAGTGATATTTCAGTTACCATATGTGGCATGTTATTACTCTGGTGTAGTTATGAGGAATCTGATGTAGCAATATATAGATAAGGAGCTTATCTTACTGACAGATAATATTGGTTGCAGTTAGAGGCCACTACCAACCTTCCCTGTCTTATGGTTGAGGAACTGTTATTACTCTATTGTTCAGTGACTGATGTAGCAATATATAGATAAGGGGCTTATCTTACTGACAGATAATTGCTACACAAACTCTTCTCTTTGAGATTCCTATAAGATGAACAATACAGACATATGTGGGAGAGTAAGGAGAAACAAAAACTTATGTCATTATTGTTCTGAATACTAATGAAGTGCAGGTATTTCGTACCAATGATGTGATTGCCTTTCGAATGTATTACAAAAGTGACTGTACACAGGCATCGAATATAGAAAACTAGAAATGTTGACTGGCAAACAGAAGAACCTACCGTGAACCCCTGTTATCTAGTGGAGGAGAACCTACTGTGAACCACTGTTATCTAGTGGAGAATAACCTACTGTGAACCACTGTTATCTAGTGGAGGAGAACCTACTGTGAACCACTGTTATCTAGTGGAGAAGAACCTACTGTGAACCACTGTTATGTAGTGGAGAAGAACCTACTGTGAACCACTGTTATCTAGTGGATAAGAACTTACTGTGAACCACTGTTATCTAGTGGAGAAGAACCTACTGTGAACCACTTTTATCTAGTGGAGAAGAACCTACTGTGAACCACTGTTATCTAGTGGAGAAGAACCTACTGTGAACCACTGTTATCTAGTGGAGAAGAACCTACTGTGAACCACTGTTATCTAGTGGAGAAGAATCTACTGTGAACCACTGTTATCTAGTGGAGAAGAACCTACTGTGAACCACTGTTATCTAGTGGAGAAGAACTTACTGTGAACCACTGTTATCTAGTGGAGAAGAACCTACTGTGAACCACTGTTATGTAATGGAGAAGAACCTACTGTGAACCACTGTTATCTAGTATAGAAGAACCTACTGTGAACCACTGTTATCTAGTGGAGAAGAACCTACTGTGAACCATTATGTAGTGGAGAAGAACCTACTGTGAACCACTGTTATCTAGTGGAGAAGAACCTACTGTGAACCATTATGTAGTGGAGAAGAACCTACTGTGAACCACTGTTATCTAGTGGAGAAGAACCTACTGTGAACCACTGTTATCTAGTGGATAAGAACCTACTGTGAACCACTGTTATGTAGTGGAGAAGAACCTACTGTGAACCACTGTTATCTAGTGGAGAAGAACCTACTGTGAACCACTGTTATGTAGTGGAGAAGAACCTACTGTGAACCACTGTTATCTAGTGGAGAAGAACCTACTGTGAACCACTGTTATCTAGTGGAGAAGAACCTACTGTGAACCATTGTTATCTAGTGGAGAAGAATCTACTGTGAACCACTGTTATCTAGTGGAGAAGAACTTACTGTGAACCACTGTTATCTAGTGGAGAAGAACCTACTGTGAACCACTGTTATCTAGTGGAGAAGAACCTACTGTGAACCACTGTTATGTAGTGGAGAAGAACCTACTGTGAACCACTGTTATGTAGTGGAGAAGAACCTACTGTGAACCACTGTTATGTAGTGGAGAAGAACCTACTGTGAACCACTGTTATCTAGTGGAGAAGAACCTACTGTGAACCACTGTTATGTAGTGGAGAAGAACCTACTGTGAACCACTGTTATCTAGTAGAGAAGAACCTACTGTGAACCACTGTTATGTAGTGGAGGTCCAGGGGCTTAATGCCTTGTCTAGGGGCAAGGGTAATAGTTACATCAATCTCATGAACAAACAGGCCACATGTGGCTATCCCAGTAAAAAACAGAAAGCGCTAAACCAGCATTCACTGCTTCAATGGGTTTGGCTATTAGAGGTTTCAGGCAAAATTTTTCATTAGAAAAATATGCATTTATTTAAGGTAACCCTATATACACTCACTAAATATACACTCACCTCTCTCTTAGTATAAACACCCATAAACAGATACACGAGGAGCCGGCAGTTGGAGAGTCGCAGTAAAACAAACATCTGGACGTATGGAGTCTATGGCCCAGCTGGCGCCAGACCTTCCCATACTCTTCTACCGACCTCATGTCATCCAAATTCACCAGCCTTCACTCATCGTATAGAGCCCTGACCACACCAGTGCCCAAGTGAGCCGACTGGTAAACACTAAAAGAGCCTATGGCTCTAGGGGAATAAACAGAGGAGTACAGAATATAACTTAAATACACGGGGTCTGGCCAGCATTTTCCACTGATGCTGCTCCCCCATGAAACTAACCCATGCTCGACTACCCACGCTCACACACCTATGCCCACACACTTGGAAAATAAATCCCAACAAGACTTCCTTACATTCCACAGTTTAAACTACTTTACAGTTTACCTGGAGAGAGTTCCGGGGGTCAACGTCCCCGCGGCCTGGTCTGTGACCAGGCCTCGTGGTGGATCAGGGTCTGATCAACCAGGTTGTTACTAGTGGCTGCACGCAATCCAACATATGAACCACAGACGGGCTGGTCAGGTACTGACCTTAGGTGCCTGTCCAGTGCCTGCTTGAAGACAGTCAGGGGCCTCTTGATAATCCCCCTTATGTATACTGGAAGGCCCCTGACATTTATTGTGTTGTCTTTTAACGTGCTAGTGGCGCCCTTGCTTTCATTGGGGGGATGTTGCAACGTCTGCCGAGTCTTTTGCTTTCATAGCGAGTAATTTTCGTGTGCAGGTTTTATACTAATCCCACAAATGTATAACATTGACTATTAAATTATCATTGACAATTATAACATAGTGTAGACATTTACGAATTACAATTATAAGTTTATAAGGGTATGGCACACTTCTCCACTATACATATTACCATACAGCGCAGAAACCTGCATAACAACCACTTGCTAGTTATTGACTACATTACCAACAAGCTCTTACTAGATAAATGTGACATGAAAATTGTCTCTGTGCAATGTGTCAGAAGTTGCAAGTTGTACAAAATACTATTTTTTCCAGCTATTGTATGTTGCAGTGTTAAATGTATATAATATTGTATGTTGCAGTGTTAAATGTATATAATATTGTATGTTGCAGTGTTAAATGTATATAATATTGTATGTTGCAGTGTTAAATGTATATAATATTGTATTGTAGATGAATGGTTCAGAGAACCGACATGTTGATAAATTAGACACATGTGCAACTCTTGGGTATCTTTATTGAGGAAACGTTTCGCCACACAGTGGCTCCATCAGTCCATACATAGGAGAAACTTGAAGAACAGGAGGAGAATGAAGTAATCAGTCCCTCAACCTTGAGTCGATGTGTTCAGTCCATCATCAACATAATATTGTATGTTGCAGTGTTAACTGTACATAATATTGTATGTTGCAGTGTTAAATGTATATAATATTGTATGTTGCAGTGTTAAATGTATATAATATTGTATGTTGCAGTGTTAAATGTACATAATATTGTATGTTGCAGTGTTAAATGTACATAATATTGTATGTTGCAGTGTTAAATGTATATAATATTGTATGTTGCAATGCTAAATGTATATAATATTGTATGTTGCAATGCTAAATGTATATAATATTGTATGTACATTTATATTACAGTGTCCTTTATGAGCTATTTATACTATTATTAGTGATTCATATCAGAATATTTTCATTACAAAATGTGATATTAAAATGTGTATTAAAAAAAAAACACTGAACATCGCATTTGATTTGGCATAGAAAAATAATCGTGTGTTTAGAGGTGATGTTATTAAGAACTTTGTGTTACTCGCAGTTAAATTTAACACATCATAAAACAATAAGTCTTCATTAAATTACTCTCATTTTACTCTTACTCGACTTGAAAAAATAAACTCCATCGAACTTTAAATATACAAGAAAATGTCTTTTTCTTTTTCAAAATTTTCTCAAACACATGAATTTTTTTTCCCGTTGTCTCTTACAGTTAAAGATTTAATGTACAGATCAACATTACCAGTGTCTTAAACCAGTGAATTTATGTATCATGATGAATATGTCTTAAACCAGTGAATTTATGTATCATGATGAATATGTCTTAAACCAGTGAATTTATGTATCATGATGAATATGTCTTAAACCAGTGAATTTATGTTTCATGATGAATATGTCTTAAACCAGTGAATTTATGTATCATGATGAATATGTCTTAAACCAGTGAATTTATGTATCATGATGAATATGTCTTAAACCAGTGAATTTATGTATCATGATGAATATGTCTTAAACCAGTGAATTTATGTATCATGATGAATATGTCTTAAACCAGTGAATTTATGTATCATGATGAATATGTCTTAAACCAGTGAATTTATGTATCATGATGAATATGTCTTAAACCAGTGAATTTATGTATCATGATGAATATGTCTTAAGCCAGTGAATTTATGTATCATGATGAATATGTCTTAAACCAGTGAATTTATGTATCATGATGAATATGTCTTAAACCAGTGAATTTATGTATCATGATGAATATGTATTATTGTAAAACTTGAGTTAGTATACTCATAGTATAACCAATCTTTTACAAGTGTTACTTAATACAGTAGAGTACATGATATTGGTAAGTACTGAGTTACTACTGTACCTGGCAGCCTGGTGCATAAAGCTCTCGCTTCACATGGCGAGGGTCTGGGTTCGATTCCCAGCCAGGGTAGAAACGTTGAGCGTGTTTCATTACACTTGTTATCTATGTTCTCCATCAGCAAACTAGGTACCTGGGTGTTAGTGGACTGAGACACTGACCTAATTTGCGAGAAATGCTCAGCAAAACAAGGGGCTTTCTATGTAGTAGTAAGTCACTTATGTCAACTCTGGTCTGTATACCTTGTAAACGTACTTGTATATCTTGTACATTACTTGTAGTAAATAAAGATTTTTTTTTCAACAAGTCGGTCGTCTCCCACCGAGGCAGGGTGACCCAAAAAGAAAGAAAATCCCCAAAAAGAAAATACTTTCATCATCATTCAACACTTTCACCTCACTCACACATAATCACTGTTTTTGCAGAGGTGCTCAGAACACAACAGTTTAGAAGCATATACCTTAGGGTCAGGCAGCCCTGTGTCAGCTTTCAGGGACACTACTCTTCCTTTAAAACCCTAGAAAAACTCACGCCACAAGGAGGTGTGCTCAGTCCTACCCTGTTTAACGTCCTTATGCAGGAACTTATGAGCCTTCCCTTTCATAGTGGTACACAGCTCCTCAGCTATGCTGATGATCTTGCACTCGTAGTGAATGGTAAAGGCAATATGGAGCGACAGACTCGGAGAGCTTTGGACCTAATAACGCAGTCTAGCTAGGAACTAGGCCTCAAGATGTCTGCCGAGAAATCTCTTGCAATGATGTTCAAGGGACCAGATCTTGTGAATAGATTATGTATCCAGGATATAGAACTTGAGAGGACTTGGGAATCTACATTGATAAAAAGCTGACCTTTCAGAAACAGGCCGAGTATGTCAGATCTCGTGCTCTACTCAGACTCAACGCCATGAGAGCCATGACGAGGCACCGTGCAGGGGCGAGCAAAGATGTACTTCGCTTGTACTATATACAAGCTATATGCTCTCTCATCGACTACGGTGCACCAGCGTTGGCTCATCTCTTCCCACAGAGCAGGCAAAGGGTGGAGGTCGTACAAAACCAAGCGATAAGAACTATGCTTGGGGCCTCCATCTGGACCAACACAGTATGTCTCAGATCTGAGGCGCGGCTTCCTTCCCTGGCTGACAGGGTAAGATACATAAACGCCTGCAAAGAAGCCACTATTCTGCACCGGCAGCAAGGTACCCCACTAAGAATACAAATATTGACAACCATGAAACAAGATCCAACTACTCCTGTATTCGTTCGTTTTGTGCTGCTGGGCGGAAGCTGCTGCCTATGCAACTACTCTTTGAGAAGAGTTGTGACCTTCCTGTTGCTGGGTATCATCCACCACCTCCCTGGCGCCCAGATCCAGCCGATGTTTGCATCATGCAGCTACCCATCTCTAAGCGTCTCTGCAGTCAAGACACCCTCAGCAATCATGCTGAGACGAGCATGGCACTGGCAGAGGGAGGCACATGTGCAGTGCATTTCACAGATGGTTCTGTCCACCCTGACAGGAAGAGAGCAGCAGCTGGACTGTACCACAATGGTCACACACAAGGCTGGCGACTCCCTGACCGCTGCACGATCCTTCAAGCTGACCTGGTGGCGATTCAGCAGGCATTGTCACATGCCCTACATCGACTCCGACCTGTTATACATGTTGACTCCACCTCTGCAATCAATCAATCAATCAATATATATATATATATATTTATATATATATATATATATATATATATATATATATATATATATATATATATATATACATATATATATATATATATATATATATATATATATATATATATATATATATATATATATATATATATATATATATATATATTTATATTTATATATATGTATATGCAATAAGATCACAGTAAACAGGTGATTTTAGAATATGCAAAACAACCACTGTGAAAGAATAGAGAAGTTCCAAGCGCTTTCGTGGCTACTCATATTATCAAGGAACAATGAAAGTAAAGCATCAAAGGAAGGTATATAAAGGGGTAGCCCACACCTCAGTATCAGATTCCACAACAATGAAACACCTGACGCAAGACAGCAGGCCCGCCGGCCGAACTAGACAGGTCCTTCATACAACCCACCAACAAACTATTCTACCCAAGAAATAAGAAATTTAAAAAATTATTATTTGTCCAATGTATTATTAAATTCTTCCCAAATTCTATTAATTATAAATGGATCTAATTTATATAAACCAAAGGAAATACAGTGGACCCCCGGTTAACGATATTTTTTCACTCCAGAAGTATGTTCAGGTGCCAGTACTGACCGAATTTGTTCCCATAAGAAATATTGTGAAGTAGATTAGTCCATTTCAGACCCCCAAACATACACGTACAAACGCACTTACATAAATACACTTACATAATTGGTCGCATTCGGAGGTAATCGTTATGCGGGGGTCCACTGTACTCATATTATTGTCAAAACTGCTTTTTATGAAACAAGATTCAATTATATTCCTGTCGACCATGGACTTGCTTGATACGACTTTCTCAACTTTTTGAAAATCAATTGGATGGTTAAAATCTCTCACATGAATAAATAGAGCATTGGAATCTTGTCCAGTTCTAATGCTACATTTATGTTGTTTTAATCTTAGTTCGAGACTTTTACCAGTTTGACCGTAATAAACTTTATCACAAATTTTACAAGGAATCTTATAGACACATCCGTCAGCATTTTGGGGGGAATTCTTTATCAAAAGTTTTTTACTGTATCAAGATTTTTAAATACAACTTTGATATTAAAAGTCTTAAGAAGAGAAGGCATTTCAACCAAGTTTTCATGGTAAGGGAGAACCAACATATTTTTAGTTGAATAAGGCTGGTTGTCCCTTTTTGGACTGTAAAAAGTATTTCGAGCAACTTTAAAAGATTTATCAATTACATTTCTTGGGTATTTCAAATCATTACCTATTTCATAAATTTTGGATATTTCCTCATCTATGAACTCTGGACTACAAATACGTTAGTTTAATATGTTTATTATGCACCCCATACCCATCCTGTGGGCGGTAGTCAAAAGATTACAGAGGTACATAATTGGTCCAGGGACTGGACTCCAAAGTTTAGATAGCTGAGCAAGTTACAGAGGTAATGAACTCACAATTTACAAAGGTAATGAACTCCAGGTAGGTCTGGTCACAATCATGACAAGTTACAAAGGTATTTACAGATTACAGAGATACGTAATGGGCCCAGGGACCGGGCCCCAAAGTTTGGATGGCTGAACTAGGTACAAAGGTAATGAGCTCAAAAGTTACAAAGATAATGAATCCTGTAAGAATGGTTACTTACGTTTATACATGGCTACAATCATGAACAAATTATAGTGTAATGAGCAATTCACACTTTCCACACCCGGTCACAACTGTAATAAGTTATTGGTGCAAATATTGATTGTTGAGTCACACACACACACACACACACACACACACACACACACACACACACACACACACACACACACACACACACACACACACACACACACGCACGCAACCACAAATAGGTGAGTATACACACAGACACACACAGACAGACAGACAGACAGACAGACACACACACACACACACACACACACACACACACACACACACACACACACACACACACACACACTCGTGGAGGAGTCACGCTGTTTGAGCTCGTGTTTTGGTGGTAATTTCTGACTGTGCCATAAGGAATAGAGTGTGGGATATAGGCGTTTGCACGCATAAGAGTGCATATAATCACTTAAGCCCCGAAAAAAGGAAATATAAGTGATCACAGAAAAGAAAACAAAAGAAATAGTGACTGTTTAGTCGGGGCCGTTGGAAGGGTGAACGGTTGTGTCAGGCCTAAATAGTGTTGCCATAATAACGCAGTGGGGTATTTGAAGAATAAGTGCGACTCAAGACCAGGAAGATAAGAGATATGTATAGATGTGTCATTAAATACAGTGAGTGAGTGAAAAAATTAGAAGAGCTAGAGACTATAGTGCATACAGGAAGTTAGTGGAAAAATTACCGAGAAGCATCAAACATCAACTTCTAGGACAGGACAGACCCGCAACGTTACTCCACTGCCAGCCGCAAGTAATATTCACCTAGTTTGAGTTGCATGGGGTCAATAGTACCTGTCTCTAGCTGGAATTGGAGGTCACTCTCCTCGAGCTATCAGAATTAGAATAAGCAGCATTTACTGGCATTTAATAGAATTTAGAGGTAGCGGCATATAGGCGAAGCCTAGTGTATTTATTTTTGAACGTAATTTTAAACTCATAAGACAGTACAGTGGGAACCAAGAGATCGGGTACATATACAATACATATGTAGTACATACGTGGGAAATAAGGACTGTTTACATAAACATATGCACACACACTAGGTGAGGACAGCTCTGCTGTTAGGCACTTGAATAGCTGTAGCACACACACACACACACACACACACACACACATACACACACACACACACACACACACACACACACACACACACACACACACACACACACACACACACACACACACACACACACACACACACACACACACACACACACACACACACACACACACACACACACACACACACAGTCAGTCAGCAGACGTGGGTCACAAGGCTCCGAGAACTTTAGTGGTTTTTAAGTCGTGCAGTAACTGCTAGGAGTAATCAGCGGTAGTGACAATGTCAGTGAACAATCCTATGAGTGATAACCAGAGTTATTAGTTAAAAAAAGGCGAGAGGAAGCCTGAAATCTTTAATATTTCAAAGTGTCAAACCGTTAGTGGCTAGTAGGCTTCTGTTGCTACACAGATTCATATATACAAAGATTCAAGTGAGTGTGGAAGCGGGTGTTCAAGAATTTCGAGAGATTGGATAACAAGTGAAATGTGGGGCACCATACAGTGAGAGTGAAAAAGTTAATAAGCAAAAGTAGAAAGGAAAAATATAATATATAACAAGGGAAGGTGGCAGTAGGCCTGCTGAAACAGTGACGTCACAACAGTTGTGTGACATTATACATATAAAGTGTAACACTGTGTGAAGTGTATTCCAATATAAGTGAAGTGTATTCTATCATAAGTGACATTGAGGGACGTGGGATGCATGAGCATATACGGTTATAAAGATCACGGGTGAAGAATTTTCAAAATAGTGATAGAAGGCGTGTGTACGACGACTACGTCATCAGCATCTGGCAACTTGTCATCGCATCACTGCCAGCTTAAGTATCACTCACCTGTTGGGGTTGTTTTGGGGGTTCTGAATCCTGGTCTTGCATCACTGTTAGATACTGGTCACTCACTCCTGCAAGTTATTACAAGAATTAGAGCAGAAATAGCATAGATAAGGTGAAGATAGTGTTGACTAGCGAGGAGCAGCCTAGCGAGGGGAAGCCTAGTGAGGGTGACGTCAGACACTCCTAGAAGCTGAGACAAGCTAAATTTTACAACCTAATTACTTTCCGTGTTTTATAAGTAGAAGTGATAAGTGCTAGAATCACTGTTGGTAGTTTTAGAAATACGGGTAGTACTACTGATATTTATTAGCAGTATGAATACTTAGAAGTGGGGGCACACATACACACATGCACACACACACACACACACAAACACACACACATGCACACACACATAAACACACACACACACACACAGACACACACTCACACACACACACACACACACACACACACACACATACAGACACACACACACACCCATATACAGGATTTCACACCTTCCTGTGAAGTGACCCTCTAACCCTTCCTTCCCCCCCCCCCGCCTCTCTCCCTCTTCTGTCCTCTCTCTTCCTCTCTCTCCCTCTCTCTCTCTCTCTCTCTCTCTCTCTCTCTCTCTCTCTCTCTCTCTCCCCTTTCTCTCATCCTCTCTTCCTCTCCCTCTTCCTCTCTTCCTCTCCCTCTTCCTCTCTCTCTTCCTCTCTCTCTTCCTCTCACTCTTTCTCTCTTCCTCTCTCTTCCTCTCTCTTCCTCTCTCTCCCTCTCCCTCCCTCTCCCTCTCTCTCTCCCCCTCTCTCTCTTCCTCTCTTTCTCTCTCTCTTCCTCTTCTTTCTCTCTCCCTCTCTTCCCTTGTCACTCCCCCCTCTCACCTTTTCCCTCTCTCTCTCACTTTCTCCCCCTTTTCCACTCCTTCTACCCTCCCCTTCTCTCTCTTTCTCCCTCTCTCTCACTCTCTCCCCTTTTTCTTTTTCACTTTCTCTTTTACTAAAAAAAAAAAAAAAAAAAAAAAAAAAAAAAAAAAAAAAAAAAAAAATAATAAAAAAAATGGTTGGGACTCGCAGGAATCAGGGATCAGATGACAATGGTACTGGTAGGGAGGAATGGATGGAGGAGTAGTGGAAAAGGATAGAGCAAGAATGGGAGAGAAAATTAGGAGAGCTTTCTGAAAAAATGGAGAAAGAGCTCTCTGTGAAATGGGAAAAGAGGTTGGAGAAGGAGACGAAGAATTGGGAGGCACAAGTCGAAACTGCAGTAGCCAGGGTAAAGGTCCTAGAATTTGAGGTAAACAGGCTGAAGCAAGTCTCAGGGGTAGCGACCAGAGAAGACACACCATACGAAGCTGAGAGGCTGAACAGGAAGGAAGGAGATATGAAATATGCTAAGGTCCTATCAGCCTGCAAAGAAGGGCCAGGGAGTGGAAGGGAAGAGCAGATGGGTGCAGATGGAGAGGGAGATAGGTCGAATGCTGAGGCACAACCATGCTACCAAGAGCCACTGGAAAAATCAAAAGAGAAAATGACCACATACAGACAGGAACCAGAGTCACAGAGGGAGAGGCAATGGGAGGAGGAAAGGGAAAATCAGTGTTTATCCATGGGCTTCGGGAGAGAGAGGAAAGGACACACACTGAAAGACGGCAGGAAGAAAGAAAGGAGATTGAGAAAATCATCACGGAAATAGGGGGAGAAGACATGGACGAGATTGTAAATTTTCAGAGAATAGGGGGGTACTTGAAGGGGAGAAACCGACCGATCAAGCTGATTCTCAGGACAGAACCAGTGCAGAACAGGATCCTCCAAGAAAAACCACGGTTGAGAAGCTCGGAAGAGTACAAGAAGGTGTTCCTAGACAGAGACAGAACACAAAAAGAGAGACAGCAGCTGAGGGAGAGGACAAAAAAGCGAAAGGAGCTAGGAAAGGAGACAAGGATGGAGCCAGCAGAGGTCAGTCAGAGCAGAACAGAGCAGCAAGAGCAAGCACACACACAACTATCCTCAGAACCCCACAACCTATCACACCATCTCAACACACAATACAGTCTATTCCCACAGCTTCCACCCAACAACAACCATAGAATCCCACAGTATGCTACCAGGTCTCCCACCCCCACAAGCCCCCCAAACCACAGTGTTGGAAAAGAAACTGAAGGTATGGTACACAAACGTTGATGGAATAGCAAACAAGTGGGAGGAGTGGCACGAAAGAGTCAAAGAGGCATCACCAGACATCATAGCAATCACAGAAACCAAGCTTACAGGTATGATAACAGATGCCATCTTCCCAACAGGATACCAGATCCTGAGGAAAGACAGAAGGAACAGGAGGGGGGGGAGGAGTGGCATTGCTGACCAAACACCGATGGTATTTTGATGAGCTGGAGAGAGGAGACAGCAGAGAAGAAAGTGATTGCATAGCGGGAACGCTTCACTCTGGAGGTCCCAAGGTGATAATTGCAGTGATGTATAACCCACCACAGAACAGCAGGAGGCCAAGGCAAGAGTATGACGAGAGCAATAGAGCGATGGTTGACACACTGGCTGCAGTGGCCAGAAGAGCTCATACATGCAGGGCAAAGCTCCTGATCATGGGTGACTTTAACCACAAGGAGATCGAATGAGAGAACTTGGAGTCACATGGGGGCCAAGATACATAGAGGGCTAAGATGATGGAGGTGGTACTGGAAAACTTCATGTATCAACACGTAAGGGACACTA